>NC_091983.1:56062300-56314570 GCF_044704955.1 Pristiophorus japonicus
AGAAGGGGAGGGGGGAGGGGAGAAGGGGAGGAGAAGGGGAGGGGGGGATGAGAAGGGGAGGGAGTGGGGGAGGGGGAAGAGGAGGAGAAGGGGAGGGGGGGATGAGAAGGGGAGGGAGTGGGGGAGGGGGAAGAGGAGGAGAAGGGGAGGGGGGAGGAGGAAGGGGAGGAGAAGGGGAGGGGGTGAGGAGAAGGGGAGGGGGTGAGGAGAAGGGGAGGGGGGAGGAGAAGGGGAGGGGGGGGAGAAGGAGGGGGAAGGGGAGGAGAAGGGGAGGGGGGGAGGAGGAAGGGGAGGAGGAAGGGGAGGAGAAGGGGAGGGGGAAGGAGGAGGGGGGGAGGGGGAAGGGGAGGAGAAGAGGAGGAGAAGGGGGGGGAGGAGGAGAGGAGGAGAAGGGGAGGGGGAGAAGGGGAAGGAGATGGGAGGGAGGGGGGAGAGAGGAGGAGAAGGGGAGGGGGGGAGGAGGAGAAGGGGAGAGGAGGAAAGGGAGGAAGAGGAGGGGGGGAGGAGGAGAAGGGGAGGGAGGGGAGGGGAGGAGAAGGGGAGGGAGGGGAGGGGGGAGAAGGGGAGGGCGGGGAGAAGGGGAGGGGGGAGGAGGAGAAGGGGAGGGGGGAGAGGAGGAGGAGAAGGGGAGGGGGGAGAGGAGGGGGGGAGGAGGAGGAGAAGGAGGAGGAGAAGGGGAGGGGGGGAGGAGGAGAAGGGGAGGGAGGGGAGGGGAGGAGAAGGGGAGGGAGGGGAGGGGGGGGAGAAGGGGAGGGCGGGGAGAAGGGGAGGGGGGAGGAGGAGAAGGGGAGGGGGAGAGGAGGAGGAGAAGGGGAGGGGGGAGAGGAGGGGGGGAGGAGGAGGAGAAGGAGGAGGAGAAGGGGAGGGGGGGAGGAGGAGAAGGGGAGGGGGGAGGAGGAGGAGAAGGGGAGGGGGGAGGAGGAGGGGGGGAGGAGAAGGGGGGAGGAGGAGAAGGGGAAGGGGGGGGAGGAGAAGGGGGGGAAGAGGGGGGCGGGGAGGAGGGGAGGAGAAGGAGGGGAGGGGAGGAGGGGAGGAGAAGGGGAGGGGGGAGGAGAAGGGGAGGGGGGGATGAGTGGGGGAGGAGGAAGGGGAGGAGGAAGGGGAGGAGGTGAGGAGAAGGGGAGGAGAAGGGGAGGGGGGAGGAGAAGGGGGGGGAGGAGAAGGGAGGGGAGGAGGTGGGGAGGGGAGAAGGGGAGGAGAAGGGGAAGGGGGGAGGAGAAGGGGAGGAGAAGGGGAGGGGGGGATGAGAAGGGGGAGGGAGTGGGGGAGGGGGAAGAGGAGGAGAAGGGGAGGGGGTGAGGAGAAGGGGAGGAGAAGGGGAGGGGGGGGAGAAGGAGGGGGAAGGGGAGGAGAAGGGGAGGGGGGGAGGAGGAAGGGGAGGGGGGGAGGAGAAGGGGAGGAGGGGGGGAGGGGAAGGGGAGGAGAAGAGGAGGAGAAGGGGAGGAAAGGAGGAGGAGAAGGGGGGAGGAGGAGGAGAAGGGGAGGAAAGGAGGAGGAGAAGGGGAGGAAAGGAGGAGGAGAAGGGGAGGGGGGGAGGAGGAGAAGGGGAGGGGGGAGGGGGAGAAGGGGAAGGAGATGGGGGGGAGGGGGGAGAGAGGAGGAGAAGGGGAGGGGGTGAGGAGGAGAAGGGGAGGGGGGAGGAGGAGAAGGGGAGGGGGAGGAAGAGAAGGGGAGGGGGGGAGGACGGGAGGGGGGGAGGAGGAGAAGGGGAGGGGGGAGGAGGAGAAGGGGAGGGGGGAGGAGGAGAAGGGGAGGGGGGAGGAGGAGGAGGGGAGGGGGGGAGGAGGAGAGGGGGAGAAGGGGAGGGGGGAGGAGGAGAAGGGGAGGGGGGAGGAGGAGAAGGGGAGGGGAGGGGGAGGAAGGGGAGGGGGAGGAGAAGAAGGTGAGGGGGAGGAGGAGAAGGGGAGGGGGGAGGAGGAGGAGGAGGAGAACGGAAGGAGGAGGAGGACGAAGGGGGGAGGGGGGAGGAGGAGAAGGGGAGGGGGGGAGGAGGAAAGGAGAAGGGTGGAGAGGGAAAGGAGAAGGGTGGAAGGGGAAAGGAGAAGGGTGGAGGGGGGAAAGGAGGAGGGGGGAAAGGAGAAGGGTGGAGGGGGGAAAGGAGAAGGGTGGAGGGGGGAAAGGAGAAGGGTGGAGGGGGGAAAGGAGAAGGGTGGAGGGGGGAAAGGAGAAGGGTGGAGGGGGCGAAGGAGAAGGGTGGAGGGGGGGAAGGAGAAGGGGGGAGGAGGAGGGGAAGGAGAAGGGGGGAGGGGGGGAAGGAGAAGGGTGGAGGGGGGGAAGGAGAAGGGTGGAGGGGGGGGGAGGAGGAGGGGAAGGAGAAGGGGGGAAGGAGAAGGAGGGGAGGGGGTACACAGGGTTGTGAATCTGTGGAATTCTCTGCCCAACGAAGCAGTTGAGGCCTAGCTCATTGAATGTTTTCAAGTCAAAGATAGATAGATTTTTAAGCATTAAGGGTTACGGGGAGAGGGCGGGTAAGTGGAGCTGAGTCCACAACCAGATCAGCCATGATCTTATTGAATGGCGGAGCAGGCTCGAGGGGCTAGATGGCCTACTCCTGTTCCTAATTCTTATGTTCTTATGTTCTTATGTCCTCTAAGGACCAACGTTTACTTTAGCCACTCTTTTCCTTTTTATATACCTATAGAAACTCTTGCTATCTGGTTTTTATATTTCGTGCTCGTTTACTTTCATAGTCTATCTTCCCTTTCTTAATCATTTTTTTAGTTTTTCTTAGCTGGGTTTTAAAAGCTTCCTAATCTTCTGTCCTCCCACTAGTTTTGGCCAATTTGTATGCCCTTGTTTTTAATTGGATACCATCCTTTATTTCTTTAGTTAACCACGGATGGCTATAAGACAGCCCTCTCATCCCAGGAATCAATCTCGTGAACCTTCGATGCACCGCCTCCAAGACCAGTATATCCTTCATTAGATAAGGAGACCAAAACTGTGCACAGTGTTCCAGGTGTGGTCTCTACCAAGGCCCTGTAAAATTGTAGCAAGACTTTTTTACTCATATTACAATCTCTTTGCAATAAAGGACAACATGCTATTTGCCTTCCTTATTGCTTGCTGTACCTGCATGCTAGCTTTCTGTGTTTCATGGGAAGGACACCCAAATTTCTCTCAATACCAGCATTTAAAAATTCCTCATCATTTAAAAAATATTCTGTTTTTCTATTCTTCCTACCAATGTGAATAATCTCACATTTCCCTACATTATACTCCATCTGCCACCTTACTGCCTACTCATTTAGTCTATCTATATCCGTTTGCAGACGTTTTGTGTTCCCCACACAGTTTAGTGTCCCACCTAGCTTTGTATCGTCAGCAAACTCGGATACATTGCACTCGGTCCCTTCAGCTAGGTCATTAATTTTGATTGTGAATAGCTGAGTGCTGAGGCCCAGCACTGATCCTTGTGGCACCCCACTAGTTACAGCCTGCCAACCTGAAAAAGACCCATTTATCCCTATTCTCTGTTTTTTGTCCGTTAACCAATCCTCTATCCATGCTAATACATTACCTCCAATCCCAGGATCCCTTATCTGTGTAATAACCTTTTATGTGGCACATTATTGAATGCCTTTTGGAAATCCAAATATACTACATCCACTGGTTCCCCTTTATCTACCGTGCTCGTTGCCTCCTGAAAAAACTCTAATAAATTTGTCAAACACGATTTTCCTTTCATAAAACCATATTGACTCTGCCTAATCATGTTATGATTTTCTAAGTGCCCTGATACCACTTCCTTAACAATGGATTCCAGCATTTTCCCAACGACTGATGTCAGGCTAACTGACTTCTAGTTTCCTCTCTCCCTCCTTTCTTGGTGGGAATGTGGAACTTGCGACCACAGGGAGTGGCTGAAGCGAGTAGTTAAAATGCATTTAACGGAAGGCTAGACAAGCATATGAGGGAGCAGGGAATAGAGGGTTCTGCTGATAAATTTAGATGGAAAAATGGGAGGAGACCTTAAGTGGAGCATAAACGCCAGCTTGGATTCTTTGGGCCAAATGGCCTGTTTCTGTGCAGTATATCCTATGTAATCCTATGCAATAGGGAATTCAGGAGAAACCTCTTTACCCAGAGAGTGGTTACAATGTGGAACTTGCTACTTCAAGATGTAGTTGAGGCAAATACCATGGATGCATTCAGGGGGAAGATAGATAAGCACATGAGGGAGAAAGGAATAGAAGGTTATTTTGATGGGATTAGTTGAACCAGGTGAGAGGAGGTTCACTTGGAGCATAACCACTGACAGGAACCTGTTGGGCCAAATGGCCTGTTTCTGTGTTGTAAATACATTGTATATTGAATTTGAAAAAGCATTCAATAAGGTGCCACATAGGAAGCTCATTGATAAAAATTCATATTCCCCATAGTAGCATTGTCTTAAATCCTGAAACATGACATAACTCTCACTCACTGGGTAGGTCTTTAATGTGTCAGCCTTAGGACTTGCTCGCAAAGACCATGCACTCTTCACTCTTGCCAAAAATGCATCAGCATTCCCATTCTGGACAACATGAGAATACTGTCTCATCAAGTCATACTCTTGCAAGGTGATGCTCCAACACAGCAGCCTGACATTGTTGTCACAGGTGGAGTGACTTTCTAGTATGTCTTCTTGTCAGAGACAATTCAGGAGAAATAGGTATTGGTGCTTGGTCGGAAAGGGGAAGGAAGCTGTACAACATGGCAGGGGGCAAAGGTCTTTTGGGTGGGAGCAGCAAGTGTGGAACCATTAGGGGATGAAACAGATGACCATTTGGGCAGGAGTGAAAGCTGGTAGAACAGTGAGTAGGGCACTTGAGATGCAGAGGCAGTATGCAGATGGTATGGACATAGGAATATATGAACAGGAGTAGGTCATTGAACTTCTGCAGTCTGTTCTGCCATTCAATGAGATCATGGCTGATCTGTGACCTAACCCCATATACCTACTTTTGGTACATTTCCCTTAATACCTTTAGTGAACAAAAAGCTATCAATGTCCGATTTAAAATTAATAATTGATCTAGCATCAATTTCCATTTGCGGAAGAGAGTTCCAAACTTCTACCACCCTTTGTGTGTAGAAGTGTTTCCTAATTTCACCCCTGAAAGGTCTGTCTCTAATTGTTAGACTATGGCCTGAGTCCCAGAATTCCCAACCAGCTGAAATTGTTTCTCTCTAACTACCTTATCTGTTCCCCTTAATATCTTGCAAACTTTGATGAGATCACCCCTTAACCTTCTAAATTCTAGAGAATACAACCCTAATTTGTGTAATCTCTCCTTGTAACTTACCCCTTGAAGTCCGGGTATCATTCTGGTAAACCTGTGCTGCATTCCCTCCAAGGTCAAATATATTCTTCCAAAGGTGTGGTCCCCAGACCTGCTCACAGTACTCCAGGTGTGGTCTAATCAGAGTTTTGTATAGCTGAAGCATGACTTCCACCCCTTGTATTGCAGTAAGTGGGGACTGCAAGATATGGAGGAAATGGTAGGATGAAGAAAGGTGGTGCAGACTATAGGTGGAAAAGTTTAATTATTTGAGCAGTAAATATAACTATTGGAATAATAATTAGCATTCAGAAAATAACTACGGATGAAGAGGACCACTTAGTCTGTATAGTTCATTCACCCGTAAGCACCGTCCAGTCCCCAACACACAGTGGAATTCTGTAGCCATTTTTTCTGCAAGTTGGATCCAGGTGAAGTGTTTTAACGTGTTGGGCCGAAATTGGTCTGAAAGGGCGGTTCGGGAAACTACTCTATGTTGAGACAGATGAGGCAAGTAGAGATTGAAATGAAGGATGGGCAGTTGTTTTTCTCAAATCACAGACAATTGCCACTTTGTGTGAGCAATGTTTGGCCCTTCAGGAAGAGAACTTTGGTGTTGACCAGCTGCTCTGCTCCCTGTGGAGAGAGGCTTTATTGTGTCCCAGCATTCTGTGACCCGGAATCCCTGTGGGAAGAGGCTGTATTATCCCCTGCACTCACTGTGGGTAGAGTCTATATTATCCCCTGCATTCAGTGATTCTTTGCTTTCTGCGGGGAGAGGATGTATTGTGTCCGCACTCACTGTGGGGGGAGGCTGTATTGTGTCCGCACTCACTGTGGGGGGGAGGCTGTATTGTGTCCGCACTCACTGTGGGGAGGAGCTGTATTGTATCCAGGTGAACTGTGCGGAGGGGCTGTATTGTGTCCAGGTTCACTGTGCGGAGGGGCTGTATTGTGTCCAGATTCACTGGAGGGAGGGGCTGTATTGTGTCCGCACTCACTGTGGGGAGGGTCTGTATTGTGTCCAGGTTCACTGTAGGGAGGGTCTGTATTGTGTCCAGGTTCACTGTAGGGAGGGGCTGTATTGTGTCTGCGCTCACTGTGGGGAGGGGCTGTATTGTGTGCAGATTCACTGTGGGGAGGCTGTATTGTGTCTGCACTCACTGTGGGGAGGGGCTGTATTGTGTCCAGGTTCACTGTGGGGAGGGGCTGTATTGTGTCCGCACTCACTGTGGGGAGGGGCTGTATTGTGTCTGTGCTCAATGTGGGGAGGGGCTGTATTGTGTCTGCACTCACTGTGGGGAGAGGCTGTAATGTGTGCGGGTTCACTGTGGGGAGAGGCTGTATTGTGCCTGCTCTCACTGTGGGTAGGGGCTGTATTGTGTCCGGGTTCACTGTGGGGAGGGGCTGTATTGTGTCCCCGCTCACTGTGGGGAGGGGCTGTATTGTGTCCCCGCTCATTGTGGGGAGTGGCTGTAATGTGTCCGGGTTCACTGTGGGGAAGGTCTGTACTGTGTCTGCGCTCACTGTGGGGAGGGTCTGTATTGTCTCTGCGCTCACTGTGGGGAGGGGCTGTATTGTGTCCCCGCTCACTGGGGAGGGACTGTAATGTGTCCGGGTTCACTGTGGGGAGGGTCTGTATTGTGTCTGCGCTCACAGTGGGGAGGGGCTGTATTGTGTCTGCGCTCACTGTGGGGAGGGTCTGTACTGTGTCTGCGCTCACTGTGGGGAGGGGCTGTGTTGTGTCCGCACTCACTGTGGGGAGGGGCTGTAATGTGTCCGGGTTCACTGTGAGGAGGGGCTGTATTGTGTCCGGGTTCACTGTGGGGAGGGGCTGCATTGTGTCCAGTTTCACTGTGGGGAGGGGCTGTATTGTGTCTGTGCTCACTGTGGGGAGGGGTTGTATTGTGTCTGCGCTCACTGTGGGGAGGGGCTGTATTGTGTCCAGTTTCACAGTGGGGAGCGGCTGTATTGTGTCCAGTTTCACAGTGGGGAGGGGCTGTATTGTGTCCGCAATCACTGTGGGGAGGGGCTGTATTGTGTCCGGGTTCACTGTGGGGAGGGGCTGTATTGTGTCCGGGTTCACTGTGGGGAGGGGCTGTATTGTGTCCGGGTTCACTGTGGGGAGGAGCTGTATTGTGTCCGGGTTCACTGTGGGGAGGGGCTGTATTGTATCCGGGTTCACTGTGGGGAGGGGCTGTATTGTGTCCGCACTCACTGTGGGGAGGGGCTGTATTGTGTCCGGGATCACTGTGGGGAGGGTCTGTACTGTGTCTGCGCTCACTGTGGGGAGGGTCAGTATTGTGTCTGCGCTCACTGTGGGGAGGGGCTGTATTGTGTCCCCACTCACTGGGGAGGGGCTGTAATGTGTCCGGGTTCACTGCGGGGAGGGGCTATATTGTATCCGGGTTCACTGTGGGGAGGGGCTGTAATGTGTCAGGGTTCACTGTGGGGAGGGGCTGTATTGTGTCCGGGTTAACTGTGGGGAGGGGCTGTATTGTGTCTGTGTTCACTGTAGGGAGGGGCTGTATTGTGTCCGGGTTCACTGTGGGGAGGGGCTGTATTGTGTCCGGGTTCACTGTGGGGAGGGGCTGTATTGTGTTCGGGTTCACTGTGAGGAGTGGCTGTAATGTGTCCGGTTTAATGTGGGGAGGGGCTGTATTGTGTCCGGGTTCATTGTGGGGAGGGGCTGTATTGTGTCCGGGTTCAGTGTGGGGAGGGGCGATATTGTGTCTGCGCTCACTGTGGGGAGGGGCTGTATTGTGTCCGGGTTCACTGTGGGGAGGGGCTGTATTGTGTCCGGGTTCACTGTGGGGAGGGGCGATATTGTGTCTGCGCTCACTGTGGGGAGGGGCTGTATTGTGTCCGGGTTCACTGTGGGCAGGGGCTGTATTGTGTCCGGGTTCACTGGGGAGGGGCAGTATTGTGTCCGGGTTCACTGTGGGGAGGGGCTGTATTGTGTCTGCGCTCACTGTGGGGAGGGGCTGTATTGTGTCCGGGTTCACTGTGGGGAGGGGCAGTATTGTGTCTGCGCTCACTGTGGGGAGGGGCTGTATTGTGTCCAGGTTCACTGTGGGGAGGGGCTGTATTGTGTCTGCGCTCACTGTGGGGAGGGGCTGTATTGTGTCCGGGTTCACTGTGGGGAGGGGCTGTATTGTGTCCGGGTTCACTGGGGAGGGGCAGTATTGTGTCCGGGTTCACTGTGGGGAGAGGCTGTATTGTGTCTGCGCTCACTGTGGGGAGGGGCTGTATTGTGTCCCCGCTCACTGTGGGGAGGGGCTGTATTGTGTCCGGGTTCACTGTGGGGAGAGGCTGTATTGTGTCCAGTTTCACTGTGGGGAGGGGCTGCATTGTGTCCGGGTTCACTGTGGGGAGGGGCTGTATTGTGTCCCCGCTCACTGTGGGGAGGGGCTGTATTGTGTCCGCGGTCACTGTGGGGAGGGGCTTTATTGTGTCCGGGTTCACACTGGGGAGGGTCTGTATTGTGTCCGGGTTCACTGTGGGGAGGGTCTGTATTGTGGCCCCGCTCACTGTTGGGAGGGGCTGTAATGTGTCCGGGTTCACTGTGGGGAGAGGCTGTATTGTGTCCAGTTTCACTGTGGGGAGGGGCTGCATTGTGTCCGGGTTCACTGTGGGGAGGGGCTGTATTGTGTCTGCGCTCACTGTGGGGAGGGGCTGTATTGTGTCTGCGCTCACTGTGGGGAGGGGCTGTATTGTGTCCAGTTTCACAGTGGGGAGGGGCTGTATTGTGTCGACGCTCACTGTGGGGAGGGGCTGTATTGTGTCTGCGCTCACTGTGGGGAGAGGCTGTATTGTGTCTGCGCTCACTGTGGGGAGGGGCTGTATTGTATCCGGGTTCACTGTGGGGAGGGACTGTATTGTGTCTGTGCTCACGGTGCGGAGGGGCTGTATTGTGTCCGTGTTCACTGTGGGGAGGGGCTGTATTGTGTCCGGGTTCACTGTGGGGAGGGGCTGTAATGTGTCCGGTTTAATGTGGGGAGGGGCTGTATTGTGTCCGGGTTCATTGTGGGGAGGGGCTGTATTGTGTCCGGGTTCACTGTGGGGAGGGTCTGTATTCTGTCTGCGCTCACTGTGTGGAGGGGCTGTATTGTGTCCGGGTTCACTGTGAGGAGGGGCTGTATTGTGTCCGGGTTCATTGTGGGGAGGGGCGAGATTGTGTCTGCGCTCACTGTGGGGAGGGGCTGTATTGTGTCCGGGTTCACTGTGGGGAGGGGCTGTATTGTGTCCGGGTTCACTGGGGAGGGGCTGTATTGTGTCCGGGTTCACTGTGGGGAGGGGCTGTATTGTGTCTGCGCTCACTGTGGGGAGGGGCTGTATTGTGTCCGGGTTCACTGTGGGGAGGGGCTGTATTGTGTCTGCGCTCACTGTGGGGAGGGGCTGTATTGTGTACGGGTTCACTGTGGGGAGGGGCTGTATTGTGTCTGTGCTCACTGTGGGGAGGATCGATATATTGTCCGGGTTCACTGTGAGGAGGGGCTGTATTGTGTCCGGGTTCACTGTGAGGAGGGGCTGTATTGTGTCCGGGTTCACTGTGGGGAGTGGCTGTATTGTGTCCGGGTTCACTGTGGGGAGGGGCTGTATTGTGTCCCCGCTCACTGTGGGGAGGGGCTGTATTGTGTCCGCGGTCACTGTGGGGAGGGGCTGTATTGTGTCCGGGTTCACACTGGGGAGGGTCTGTATTGTGTCCGGGTTCACTGTGGGGAGGGTCTGTATTGTGTCCCCGCTCACTGTTGGGAGGGGCTGTAATGTGTCCGGGTTCACTGTGGGGAGAGGCTGTATTGTGTCCAGTTTCACTGTGGGGAGGGGCTGCATTGTGTCCGGGTTCACTGTGGGGAGGGGCTGTATTGTGTCTGCGCTCACTGTGGGGAGGGGCTGTATTGTGTCTGCGCTCACGGTGGGGAGGGGCTGTATTGTGTCCAGTTTCACAGTGGGGAGGGGCTGTATTGTGTCGACGCTCACTGTGGGGAGGGGCTGCATTGTGTCTGCGCTCACTGTGGGGATGGACTGTATTGTGTCCGGGTTCACTGTGGGGAGAGGCTGTATTGTGTCTGCGCTCACTATGGGGAGAGGCTGTATTGTGCCCGGTTTAATGTGGGGAGGGGCTGTATTGTGTCTGCACTCACTGTGGGGAGGGGCTGTATTGTGTCCGGGTTGACTGTGGGGAGGGGCTGTATTGTGTCTGCGCTCACTGTGCGTAGGGGCTGTATTGTGTCCGGGTTCACTGTGGGGCGGGGCTGTATTGTGTCTGCGCTCACTGTGGGGAGAGGCTGTATTGTGTCCGCACTCACTGTGTGGAGGGGCTATATTGTGTCTGCGCTCACTATGGGGAGGGGCTGTATTGTGTCCGCGGTCACTGTGGGGAGGGGCTGTATTGTGTCCGGGTTCACACTGGGGAGGGTCTGTATTGTGTCCGGGTTCACTGTGGGGAGAGGCTGTATTGTGTCCAGTTTCACTGTGGGGAGGGGCTGCATTGTGTCCGGGTTAACTGTGGGGAGGGGCTGTATTGTGTCTGCGCTCACTGTGGGGAGGGGCTGTATTGTGTCTGCGCTCACTGTGGGGAGGGGCTGTGTTGTGTCCGGGTTCACTGTGGGGAGGGGCTGTATTGTGTCCGGGTTCACTGTGGGGAGGGGCTGTATTGTGTCCCCGCTCACTGTGGGGAGGGGCTGTATTGTGTCCACGGTCACTGTGGGGAGGGGCTGTATTGTGTCCGGGTTCACACTGGGGAGGGTCTGTATTGTGTCCGGGTTCACTGTGGGGAGGGTCTGTATTGTGTCCCCGCTCACTGTTGGGAGGGTCTGTAATGTGTCCGGGTTCACTGTGGGGAGAGGCTGTATTGTGTCCAGTTTCACTGTGGAGAGGGGCTGCATTGTGTCCGGGTTCACTGTGGGGAGGGGCTGTATTGTGTCTGCGCTCACTGTGGGGAGGAGCTGTATTGTGTCTGCGCTCACTGTGGGGAGGGGCTGTATTGTGTCCAGTTTCACAGTGGGGAGGGGCTGTATTGTGTCGACGCTCACTGTGGGGAGGGGCTGTATTGTGTCTGAGCTCACTGTGGGGAGGGGCTGTATTGTGTCCGGCTTCACTGTGGGGAGGGGCTGTGTTGTGTCCGGGTTCACTGTGGGGAGGGGATGTATTGCGTCCGGGTTCACTGTGGGGAGGGGCTGTATTGTGTCCGGGTTCACTGTGAGGAGGGGCTGTATTGTGTCCGGTTTAATGTGGGGAGGGGCTGTATTGTGTCCGAGTTCACTGTGGGGAGGGGCTGTATTGTGTCCGGGTTCACTGTGGGGAGGGGACGTATTGTGTCTGCGCTCACTGTGGGGAGGGGCTGTATTGTGTCTGCGCTCACTGTGGGGAGAGGCTGTATTGTGTCCGGGTTCACTGTGGGGAGGGGCTGTACTGTGTCTGCGCTCACTGTGGGGAGGGGCTGCAGTGTGTCTGCGCTCACTGTGGGGAGAGGCTGTATTGTGTCTGCGCTCACTGTGGGGAGGGGCTGTATTGTGTCCGGGTTCACTGTGGGGAGGGACTGTATTGTGTCTGTGCTCACGGTGGGGAGGGGCTGTATTGTGTCCGGGTGCACTGTGGGGATGGACTGTATTGTGTCCGGGTTCACTGTGGGGAGAGGCTGTATTGTGTCTGCGCTCACTATGGGGAGAGGCTGTATTGTGTCTGCACTCACTGTGGGGAGGGGCTGTATTGTGTCTGCACTCACTGTGGGGAGGGGCTGTATTGTGTCCGGGTTCACTGTGGGGAGGGGACGTATTGTGTCTGCGCTCACTGTGGGGAGGGGCTGTATTGTGTCTGCGCTCACTGTGGGGAGAGGCTGTATTGTGTCCGGGTTCACAGTGGGGAGGGGCTGTATTGTGTCTGCGCTCACTGTGGGGAGGGGCTGTAGTGTGTCTGCGCTCACTGTGGGGAGAGGCTGTATTGTGTCTGCGCTCACTGTGGGGAGGGGCTGTATTGTGTCCGGGTTCACTGTGGGGATGGACTGTATTGTGTCCGGGTTCACTGTGGGGAGAGGCTGTATTGTGTCTGCGCTCACTATGGGGAGAGGCTGTATTGTGCCCGGTTTAATGTGGGGAGGGGCTGTATTGTGTCTGCACTCACTGTGGGGAGGGGCTGTATTGTGTCCGGGTTGACTGTGGGGAGGGGCTGTATTGTGTCTGCGCTCACTGTGGGTAGGGGCTGTATTGTGTCCGGGTTCACTGTGGGGCGGGGCTGTATTGTGTCTGCGCTCACTGTGGGGAGAGGCTGTATTGTGTCCGGTTTAATGTGGGGAGGGGCTGTATTGTGTCCGGGTTCATTGTGGGGAGGGGCTGTATTGTGCCCGGGTTCACTGTGGGGAGAGTCTGTATTGTGTCTGCGCTCACTGTGTGGAGGGGCTGTATTGTGTCCGGGTTCACTGTGAGGAGGGGCTGTATTGTGTCCGGGTTCACTGTGGGGAGGGGCTGTATTGTGTCTGCGGTCACTGTGGGGAGGGGCTGTATTGTGTCCGGGTTCACTGTGGGGAGGGGCTGTATTGTGTCAGGGTTCACTGTGGGGAGGAGCTGTATTGTGTCCGTGTTCACTGTGGGGAGGGGCTGTATTGTGTCCGGTTTAATGTGGGGAGGGTCTGTATTGTGTCCGGGTTCATTGTGGGGAGGGGCAGTATTGTGTCCGGGTTCACTGTGGGGAGGGGCTGTATTGTGTCTGCGCTCACTGTGGGGAGGGTCAGTATTGTGTCTGTGTTCACTGTAGGGAGGGGCTGTATTGTGTCCGGGTTCACTGTGGGGAGGGGCTGTATTGTGTCCGGGTTCACTGTGGGGAGGGGCTGTATTGTGTTCGGGTTCACTGTGAGGAGTGGCTGTAATGTGTCCGGTTGAATGTGGGGAGGGGCTGTATTGTGTCCGGGTTCATTGTGGGGAGGGGCTGTATTGTGTCCGGGTTCAGTGTGGGGAGGGGCGATATTGTGTCTGCGCTCACTGTGGGGAGGGGCTGTATTGTGTCCGGGTTCACTGTGGGGAGGGGCTGTATTGTGTCCGGGTTCACTGTGGGGAGGGGCGATATTGTGTCTGCGCTCACTGTGGGGAGGGGCTGTATTGTGTCCGGGTTCACTGTGGGCAGGGGCTGTATTGTGTCCGGGTTCACTGGGGAGGGGCAGTATTGTGTCCGGGTTCACTGTGGGGAGGGGCTGTATTGTGTCTGCGCTCACTGTGGGGAGGGGCTGTATTGTGTCCGGGTTCACTGTGGGGAGGGGCAGTATTGTGTCTGCGCTCACTGTGGGGAGGGGCTGTATTGTGTCCAGGTTCACTGTGGGGAGGGGCTGTATTGTGTCTGCGCTCACTGTGGGGAGGGGCTGTATTGTGTCCGGGTTCACTGTGGGGAGGGGCTGTATTGTGTCCGGGTTCACTGGGGAGGGGCAGTATTGTGTCCGGGTTCACTGTGGGGAGAGGCTGTATTGTGTCTGCGCTCACTGTGGGGAGGGGCTGTATTGTGTCCCCGCTCACTGTGGGGAGGGGCTGTATTGTGTCCGGGTTCACTGTGGGGAGAGGCTGTATTGTGTCCAGTTTCACTGTGGGGAGGGGCTGCATTGTGTCCGGGTTCACTGTGGGGAGGGGCTGTATTGTGTCCCCGCTCACTGTGGGGAGGGGCTGTATTGTGTCCGCGGTCACTGTGGGGAGGGGCTTTATTGTGTCCGGGTTCACACTGGGGAGGGTCTGTATTGTGTCCGGGTTCACTGTGGGGAGGGTCTGTATTGTGGCCCCGCTCACTGTTGGGAGGGGCTGTAATGTGTCCAGTTTCACTGTGGGGAGGGGCTGCATTGTGTCCGGGTTCACTGTGGGGAGGGGCTGTATTGTGTCTGCGCTCACTGTGGGGAGGGGCTGTATTGTGTCTGCGCTCACTGTGGGGAGGGGCTGTATTGTGTCCAGTTTCACAGTGGGGAGGGGCTGTATTGTGTCGACGCTCACTGTGGGGAGGGGCTGTATTGTGTCTGCGCTCACTGTGGGGAGAGGCTGTATTGTGTCTGCGCTCACTGTGGGGAGGGGCTGTATTGTATCCGGGTTCACTGTGGGGAGGGACTGTATTGTGTCTGTGCTCACGGTGGGGAGGGGCTGTATTGTGTCCGTGTTCACTGTGGGGAGGGGCTGTATTGTGTCCGGGTTCACTGTGGGGAGGGTCTGTATTGTGTCTGGGTTCACTGTAGGGAGGGGCTGTATTGTGTCCGGGTTCACTGTGGGGAGGGGCTGTATTGTGTCCGGGTTCACTGTGGGGAGGGGCTGTATTGTGTTCGGGTTCACTGTGAGGAGGGGCTGTAATGTGTCCGGTTTAATGTGGGGAGGGGCTGTATTGTGTCCGGGTTCATTGTGGGGAGGGGCTGTATTGTGTCCGGGTTCACTGTGGGGAGGGTGTGTATTCTGTCTGCGCTCACTGTGTGGAGGGGCTGTATTGTGTCCGGGTTCACTGTGAGGAGGGGCTGTATTGTGTCCGGGTTCATTGTGGGGAGGGGCGAGATTGTGTCTGCGCTCACTGTGGGGAGGGGCTGTATTGTGTCCGGGTTCACTGGGGAGGGGCTGTATTGTGTCCGGGTTCACTGTGGGGAGGGGCTGTATTGTGTCTGCGCTCACTGTGGGGAGGGGCTGTATTGTGTCCGGGTTCACTGTGGGGAGGGGCTGTATTGTGTCTGCGCTCACTGTGGGGAGGGGCTGTATTGTGTACGGGTTCACTGTGGGGAGGGGCTGTATTGTGTCTGTGCTCACTGTGGGGAGGATCGATATTGTGTCCGGGTTCACTGTGAGGAGGGGCTGTATTGTGTCCGGGTTCACTGTGAGGAGGGGCTGTATTGTGTCCGGGTTCACTGTGGGGAGTGGCTGTATTGTGTCCGGGTTCACTGTGGGGAGGGGCTGTATTGTGTCCCCGCTCACTGTGGGGAGGGGCTGTATTGTGTCCGCGGTCACTGTGGGGAGGGGCTGTATTGTGTCCGGGTTCACACTGGGGAGGGTCTGTATTGTGTCCGGGTTCACTGTGGGGAGGGTCTGTATTGTGGCCCCGCTCACTGTTGGGAGGGGCTGTAATGTGTCCGGGTTCACTGTGGGGAGAGGCTGTATTGTGTCCAGTTTCACTGTGGGGAGGGGCTGCATTGTGTCCGGGTTCACTGTGGGGAGGGGCTGTATTGTGTCTGCGCTCACTGTGGGGAGGGGCTGTATTGTGTCTGCGCTCACGGTGGGGAGGGGCTGTATTGTGTCCAGTTTCACAGTGGGGAGGGGCTGTATTGTGTCGACGCTCACTGTGGGGAGGGGCTGTATTGTGTCTGCGCTCACTGTGGGGATGGACTGTATTGTGTCCGGGTTCACTGTGGGGAGAGGCTGTATTGTGTCTGCGCTCACTATGGGGAGAGGCTGTATTGTGCCCGGTTTAATGTGGGGAGGGGCTGTATTGTGTCTGCACTCACTGTGGGGAGGGGCTGTATTGTGTCCGGGTTGACTGTGGGGAGGGGCTGTATTGTGTCTGCGCTCACTGTGGGGAGAGGCTGTATTGTGTCCGCACTCACTGTGTGGAGGGGCTGTATTGTGTCCGGGTTCACTGTGAGGAGGGGCTGTATTGTGTCCGGGTTCACTGTGGGGAGGGGCTATATTGTGTCTGCGCTCACTGTGGGGAGGGTCTGTATTGTGTCCGCGGTCACTGTGGGGAGGGGCTGTATTGTGTCCGGGTTCACACTGGGGAGGGTCTGTATTGTGTCCGGGTTCACTGTGGGGAGAGGCTGTATTGTGTCCAGTTTCACTGTGGGGAGGGGCTGCATTGTGTCCGGGTTAACTGTGGGGAGGGGCTGTATTGTGTCTGCGCTCACTGTGGGGAGGGGCTGTATTGTGTCTGCGCTCACTGTGGGGAGGGGCTGTATTGTGTCCGGGTTCACTGTGGGGAGAGGCTGTATTGTGTCCAGTTTCACTGTGGGGAGGGGCTGCATTGTGTCCGGGTTCACTGTGGGGAGGGGCTGTATTGTGTCCCCGCTCACTGTGGGGAGGGGCTGTATTGTGTCCGCGGTCACTGTGGGGAGGGGCTTTATTGTGTCCGGGTTCACACTGGGGAGGGTCTGTATTGTGTCCGGGTTCACTGTGGGGAGGGTCTGTATTGTGGCCCCGCTCACTGTTGGGAGGGGCTGTAATGTGTCCAGTTTCACTGTGGGGAGGGGCTGCATTGTGTCCGGGTTCACTGTGGGGAGGGGCTGTATTGTGTCTGCGCTCACTGTGGGGAGGGGCTGTATTGTGTCTGCGCTCACTGTGGGGAGGGGCTGTATTGTGTCCAGTTTCACAGTGGGGAGGGGCTGTATTGTGTCGACGCTCACTGTGGGGAGGGGCTGTATTGTGTCTGCGCTCACTGTGGGGAGAGGCTGTATTGTGTCTGCGCTCACTGTGGGGAGGGGCTGTATTGTATCCGGGTTCACTGTGGGGAGGGACTGTATTGTGTCTGTGCTCACGGTGGGGAGGGGCTGTATTGTGTCCGTGTTCACTGTGGGGAGGGGCTGTATTGTGTCCGGGTTCACTGTGGGGAGGGTCTGTATTGTGCCTGGGTTCACTGTAGGGAGGGGCTGTATTGTGTCCGGGTTCACTGTGGGGAGGGGCTGTATTGTGTCCGGGTTCACTGTGGGGAGGGGCTGTATTGTGTTCGGGTTCACTGTGAGGAGGGGCTGTAATGTGTCCGGTTTAATGTGGGGAGGGGCTGTATTGTGTCCGGGTTCATTGTGGGGAGGGGCTGTATTGTGTCCGGGTTCACTGTGGGGAGGGTGTGTATTCTGTCTGCGCTCACTGTGTGGAGGGGCTGTATTGTGTCCGGGTTCACTGTGAGGAGGGGCTGTATTGTGTCCGGGTTCATTGTGGGGAGGGGCGAGATTGTGTCTGCGCTCACTGTGGGGAGGGGCTGTATTGTGTCCGGGTTCACTGTGGGGAGGGGCTGTATTGTGTCCGGGTTCACTGTGGGGAGGGGCTGTATTGTGTCTGCGCTCACTGTGGGGAGGGGCTGTATTGTGTCCGGGTTCACTGTGGGGAGGGGCTGTATTGTGTCTGCGCTCACTGTGGGGAGGGGCTGTATTGTGTACGGGTTCACTGTGGGGAGGGGCTGTATTGTGTCTGTGCTCACTGTGGGGAGGATCGATATTGTGTCCGGGTTCACTGTGAGGAGGGGCTGTATTGTGTCCGCGTTCACTGTGAGGAGGGGCTGTATTGTGTCCGGGTTCACTGTGGGGAGTGGCTGTATTGTGTCCGGGTTCACTGTGGGGAGGGGCTGTATTGTGTCCCCGCTCACTGTGGGGAGGGGCTGTATTGTGTCCGCGGTCACTGTGGGGAGGGGCTGTATTGTGTCCGGGTTCACACTGGGGAGGGTCTGTATTGTGTCCGGGTTCACTGTGGGGAGGGTCTGTATTGTGTCCCCGCTCACTGTTGGGAGGGGCTGTAATGTGTCCGGGTTCACTGTGGGGAGAGGCTGTATTGTGTCCAGTTTCACTGTGGGGAGGGGCTGCATTGTGTCCGGGTTCACTGTGGGGAGGGGCTGTATTGTGTCTGCGCTCACTGTGGGGAGGGGCTGTATTGTGTCTGCGCTCACGGTGGGGAGGGGCTGTATTGTGTCCAGTTTCACAGTGGGGAGGGGCTGTATTGTGTCGACGCTCACTGTGGGGAGGGGCTGTATTGTGTCTGCGCTCACTGTGGGGATGGACTGTATTGTGTCCGGGTTCACTGTGGGGAGAGGCTGTATTGTGTCTGCGCTCACTATGGGGAGAGGCTGTATTGTGCCCGGTTTAATGTGGGGAGGGGCTGTATTGTGTCTGCACTCACTGTGGGGAGGGGCTGTATTGTGTCCGGGTTGACTGTGGGGAGGGGCTGTATTGTGTCTGCGCTCACTGTGGGGAGAGGCTGTATTGTGTCCGCACTCACTGTGTGGAGGGGCTGTATTGTGTCCGGGTTCACTGTGAGGAGGGGCTGTATTGTGTCCGGGTTCACTGTGGGGAGGGGCTATATTGTGTCTGCGCTCACTGTGGGGAGGGTCTGTATTGTGTCCGCGGTCACTGTGGGGAGGGGCTGTATTGTGTCCGGGTTCACACTGGGGAGGGTCTGTATTGTGTCCGGGTTCACTGTGGGGAGAGGCTGTATTGTGTCCAGTTTCACTGTGGGGAGGGGCTGCATTGTGTCCGGGTTAACTGTGGGGAGGGGCTGTATTGTGTCTGCGCTCACTGTGGGGAGGGGCTGTATTGTGTCTGCGCTCACTGTGGGGAGGGGCTGTATTGTGTCCAGTTTCACAGTGGGGAGGGGCTGTATTGTGTCGACGCTCACTGTGGGGAGGGGCTGTATTGTGTCTGCGCTCACTGTGGGGAGGGGCTGTATTGTGTCCGGCTTCACTGTGGGGAGGGGCTGTGTTGTGTCCGGGTTCACTGTGGGGAGTGGCTGTATTGTGTCCGGGTTCACTGTGGGGAGGGGCTGTATTGTGTCCCCGCTCACTGTGGGGAGGGGCTGTATTGTGTCCACGGTCACTGTGGGGAGGGGCTGTATTGTGTCCGGGTTCACACTGGGGAGGGTCTGTATTGTGTCCGGGTTCACTGTGGGGAGGGTCTGTATTGTGTCCCCGCTCACTGTTGGGAGGGTCTGTAATGTGTCCGGGTTCACTGTGGGGAGAGGCTGTATTGTGTCCAGTTTCACTGTGGGGAGGAGCTGTATTGTGTCTGCGCTCACTGTGGGGAGGGGCTGTATTGTGTCCAGTTTCACAGTGGGGAGGGGCTGTATTGTGTCGACGCTCACTGTGGGGAGGGGCTGTATTGTGTCTGAGCTCACTGTGGGGAGGGGCTGTATTGTGTCCGGCTTCACTGTGGGGAGGGGCTGTGTTGTGTCCGGGTTCACTGTGGGGAGGGGATGTATTGCGTCCGGGTTCACTGTGGGGAGGGGCTGTATTGTGTCCGGGTTCACTGTGAGGAGGGGCTGTATTGTGTCCGGTTTAATGTGGGGAGGGGCTGTATTGTGTCCGGGTTCACTGTGGGGAGGGGCTGTATTGTGTCCGGGTTCACTGTGGGGAGGGGACGTATTGTGTCTGCGCTCACTGTGGGGAGGGGCTGTATTGTGTCTGCGCTCACTGTGGGGAGAGGCTGTATTGTGTCCGGGTTCACTGTGGGGAGGGGCTGTATTGTGTCTGCGCTCACTGTGGGGAGGGGCTGCAGTGTGTCTGCGCTCACTGTGGGGAGAGGCTGTATTGTGTCTGCGCTCACTGTGGGGAGGGGCTGTATTGTGTCCGGGTTCACTGTGGGGAGGGACTGTATTGTGTCTGTGCTCACGGTGGGGAGGGGCTGTATTGTGTCCGGGTGCACTGTGGGGATGGACTGTATTGTGTTCGGGTTCACTGTGGGGAGAGGCTGTATTGTGTCTGCGCTCACTGTGGGGAGGGGCTGTATTGTGTCTGCGCTCACTGTGGGGATGGACTGTATTGTGTCCGGGTTCACTGTGGGGAGAGGCTGTATTGTGTCTGCGCTCACTATGGGGAGAGGCTGTATTGTGCCCGGTTTAATGTGGGGAGGGGCTGTATTGTGTCTGCACTCACTGTGGGGAGGGGCTGTATTGTGTCCGGGTTGACTGTGGGGAGGGGCTGTATTGTGTCTGCGCTCACTGTGGGGAGAGGCTGTATTGTGTCCGCACTCACTGTGTGGAGGGGCTGTATTGTGTCCGGGTTCACTGTGAGGAGGGGCTGTATTGTGTCCGGGTTCACTGTGGGGAGGGGCTATATTGTGTCTGCGCTCACTGTGGGGAGGGTCTGTATTGTGCCCGGTTTAATGTGGGGAGGGGCTGTATTGTGTCTGCACTCACTGTGGGGAGGGGCTGTATTGTGTCCGGGTTCACTGTGGGGAGGGGACGTATTGTGTCTGCGCTCACTGTGGGGAGGGGCTGTATTGTGTCTGCGCTCACTGTGGGGAGAGGCTGTATTGTGTCCGGGTTCACAGTGGGGAGGGGCTGTATTGTGTCTGCGCTCACTGTGGGGAGGGGCTGTAGTGTGTCTGCGCTCACTGTGGGGAGAGGCTGTATTGTGTCTGCGCTCACTGTGGGGAGGGGCTGTATTGTGTCCGGGTTCACTGTGGGGATGGACTGTATTGTGTCCGGGTTCACTGTGGGGAGAGGCTGTATTGTGTCTGCGCTCACTATGGGGAGAGGCTGTATTGTGCCCGGTTTAATGTGGGGAGGGGCTGTATTGTGTCTGCACTCACTGTGGGGAGGGGCTGTATTGTGTCCGGGTTGACTGTGGGGAGGGGCTGTATTGTGTCTGCGCTCACTGTGGGTAGGGGCTGTATTGTGTCCGGGTTCACTGTGGGGCGGGGCTGTATTGTGTCTGCGCTCACTGTGGGGAGAGGCTGTATTGTGTCCGGTTTAATGTGGGGAGGGGCTGTATTGTGTCCGGGTTCATTGTGGGGAGGGGCTGTATTGTGCCCGGGTTCACTGTGGGGAGAGTCTGTATTGTGTCTGCGCTCACTGTGTGGAGGGGCTGTATTGTGTCCGGGTTCACTGTGGGGAGGGGCTGTATTGTGTCCGGGTTCACTGTGGGGAGGGGCTGTATTGTGTCCGGGTTCACTGTGGGGAGGGGCTGTATTGTGTCAGGGTTCACTGTGGGGAGGAGCTGTATTGTGTCCGTGTTCACTGTGGGGAGGGGCTGTATTGTGTCCGGATTCACTGTGGGGAGGGGCTGTATTGTGTCCGGGTTCACTGTGAGGAGGGGCTGTAATGTGTCCGGTTTAATGTGGGGAGGGGCTGTATTGTGTCTGGGTTCATTGTGGGGAGGGGCAGTATTGTGTCCGGGTTCACTGTGGGGAGGGTCTGTATTGTGTCTGCGCTCACTGTGTGGAGGGGCTGTATTGTGTCCGGGTTCACTGTGAGGAGGGGCTGTATTGTGTCCGGGTTCACTGTGGGGAGGGGCTATATTGTGTCTGCGCTCACTGTGGGGAGGGGCTGTATTGTGTCCGCGCTCACTGTGGGGAGTGGCTGTATTGTGTCCGGGTTCACTGTGGGGAGGGGCTGTATTGTGTCTGCGCTCACTGTGGGGAGGGGCTGTATTGTGTCCGGGTTCACTGTGGGGAGGGGCTGTATTGTGTCTGTGCTCACTGTGGGGAGGATCGATATTGTGTCTGTGCTCACTGTGGGGAGGGGCTGTATTGTATCTGTGCTCACTGTGGGGAGGGTCTGTATTGTGTCCGGGTTCACTGTGAGGAGGGGCTGTATTGTGTCCGGGTTCACTGTGGGGAGTTGCTGTATTGTGTCCGCGGTCACTGTGGGGAGGGGCTGTATTGTGTCCGGGTTCACACTTGGGAGGGTCTGTATTGTGTCCGGGTTCACTGTGGGGAGGGTCTGTATTGTGTCCCCGCTCACTGTTGGGAGGGGCTGTATTGTGTCCGGGTTCACTGTGGGGAGGGGCTGTATTGTGTCCAGTTTCACTGTGGGGAGGGGCTGCATTGTGTCCGGGTTCACTGTGGGGAGGGGCTGTATTGTGTCTGCGCTCACTGTGGGGAGGGGCTGTATTGTGTCTGCGCTCACTGTGGGGAGGGGCTGTATTGTGTCCAGTTTCACAGTGGGGAGGGGCTGCATTGTGTCGACGCTCACTGTGGGGAGGGGCTGTATTGTGTCTGCGCTCACTGTGGGGAGGGGCTGTGTTGTGTCCGGGTTCACTGTGGGGAGGGGCTGTATTGTGTCCGGGTTCACTGTGGGGAGGGGCTGTATTGTGTCCGGGTTCACTGTGAGGAGGGGCTGTATTGTGTCCGGTTTAATGTGGGGAGGGGCTGTATTGTGTCCGGGTTCACTGTGGGGACGGGCTGTATTGTGTCCGGGTTCACTGTGGGGAGGGGCTGTATTGTGTCCGGGTTCACTGTGGGGAGGGGCTGTATTGTGTCCGGGTTCACTGTGGGGAGGGGCTGTATTGTGTCCGGGTTCACTGTGGGGAGGGGACGTATTGTGTCTGCGCTCACTGTGGGGAGGGGCTGTATTGTGTCTGCGCTCACTGTGGGGTGAGGCTGTATTGTGTCCGGGTTCACTGTGGGGAGGGGCTGTATTGTGTCTGCGCTCACTGTGGGGAGAGGCTGTATTGTGTCTGCGCTCACTGTGGGGAGGGGCTGTATTGTGTCCGGGTTCACTGTGGGGAGGGACTGTATTGTGTCTGTGCTCACGGTGGGGAGGGGCTGTATTGTGTCCGGGTGCACTGTGGGGATGGACTGTATTGTGTCCGGGTTCACTGTGGGGAGGGGCTGTATTGTGTCTGCGCTCACTATGGGGAGAGGCTGTATTGTGTCCGGGTTCACTGTGGGGAGGGGACGTATTGTGTCTGCGCTCACTGTGGGGAGGGGCTGTATTGTGTCTGCGCTCACTGTGGGGAGAGGCTGTATTGTGTCCGGGTTCACTGTGGGGAGGGGCTGTATTGTGTCTGCGCTCACTGTGGGGAGGGGCTGTAGTGTGTCTGCGCTCACTGTGGGGAGAGGCTGTATTGTGTCTGCGCTCACTGTGGGGAGGGGCTGTATTGTGTCCGGGTTCACTGTGGGGAGGGACTGTATTGTGTCTGTGCTCACGGTGGGGAGGGGCTGTATTGTGTCCGGGTTCACTGTGGGGATGGACTGTATTGTGTCCGGGTTCACTGTGGGGAGAGGCTGTATTGTTGCCGGTTTAATGTGGGGAGGGGCTGTATTGTGTCTGCACTCACTGTGGGGAGGGGCTGTATTGTGTCCGGGTTGACTGTGGGGAGGGGCTGTATTGTGTCTGCGCTCACTGTGGGGAGGAGCTGTATTGTGTCCGGGTTCACTGTGGGGCGGGGCTGTATTGTGTCTGCGCTCACTGTGGGGAGAGGCTGTATTGTGTCCGCACTCACTGTGGGGAGGGGCTGTATTGTTTCCGCACTCACTGTGGGGAGGGGCTGTATTGTGTCTGCACTCACTGTGGGGAGGGGCTGTATTGTGTCTGCGCTCACTGTGGGGAGGGGCTGTATTGTGTCCGGGTTCACTGTGGGGAGGGGCTGTATTGTGTCCGGGTTCACTGTGGGGAGGGGCTGTATTGTGTCCGGGTTCACTGTGAGGAGGGTCTGTATTGTGTCCGGGTTCACTGTGGGGAGGGGCTGTATTGTGTCCGGGTTCACTGTGAGGAGGGGCTGTATTGTGTCCGGGTTCACTGTGGGGAGGGGCTGTATTGTGTCCGGGTTCACTGTGAGGAGGGGCTGTATTGTGTCCGGGTTCACTGTGGGGAGGGGCTGGATTGTGTCCGGGTTCAATGTGAGGAGGGGCTGTATTGTGTCAGGGTTCACTGTGGGGAGGGGCTGTATTGTGTCCGGGTTCACTGTGGGGAGGGGCTGTATTGTGTCCGGGTTCACTGGGGAGGGGCTGTATTGTGTCCGGGTTCACTGTGGGGAGGGGCTGTATTGTGTCTGCGCTCACTGTGGGGAGGGGCTGTATTGTGTCCGGGTTCACTGTGGGGAGGGGCTGTATTGTGTCTGCGCTCACTGTGGGGAGGGGCTGTATTGTGTCCGGGTTCACTGTGGGGAGGGGCTGTATTGTGTCTGTGCTCACTGTGGGGAGGATCGATATTGTGTCTGTGCTCACTGTGGGGAGGGGCTGTATTGTATCTGTGCTCACTGTGGGGAGGGTCTGTATTGTGTCCGGGTTCACTGTGAGGAGGGGCTGTATTGTGTCCGGGTTCACTGTGGGGAGTGGCTGTATTGTGTCCGGGTTCACTGTGGGGAGGGGCTGTATTGTGTCCCCGCTCACTGTGGGGAGGGGCTGTAATGTGTCCGCGGTCACTGTGGGGAGGGGCTGTATTGTGTCCGGGTTCACACTGGGGAGGGTCTGTATTGTGTCCGGGTTCACTGTGGGGAGGGTCTGTATTGTGTCCCCGCTCACTGTTGGGAGGGGCTGTAATGTGTCCGGGTTCACTGTGGGGAGAGGCTGTATTGTGTCCAGTTTCACTGTGGGGAGGGGCTGCATTGTGTCCGGGTTCACTGTGGGGAGAGGTTGTATTGTGTCTGCGCTCACTGTGGGGAGGGGCTGTATTGTGTCTGCGCTCACTGTGGGGAGGGGCTGTATTGTGTCCAGTTTCACAGTGGGGAGGGGCTGTATTGTGTCGACGCTCACTGTGGGGAGGGGCTGTATTGTGTCTGCGCTCACTGTGGGGAGGGGCTGTATTGTGTCCGGCTTCACTGTGGGGAGGGGCTGTGTTGTGTCCGGGTTCACTGTGGGGAGGGGCTGTATTGCGTCCGGGTTCACTGTGGGGAGGGGCTGTATTGTGTCCGGGTTCACTTTGAGGAGGGGCTGTATTGTGTCCGGTTTAATGTGGGGAAAGGCTGTATTGTGTCCGGGTTCACTGTGGGGAGGGGCTGTCTTGTGTCCGGGTTCACTGTGGGGAGGGGCTGTATTGTGTCTGCGCTCACTGTGGGGAGGGGCTGTATTGTGTCCGGGTTCACTGTGGGGAGGGGCTGTATTGTGTCTGCACTCACTGTGGGGAGGGGCTGTCGTGTGTCTGCGCTCACTGTGGGGAGGGGCTGTATTGTGTCCGGGTTCACTGTGGGGAGGGGCTGTATTGTGTCCGGGTTCACTGTGAGGAGGGGCTGTATTGTGTCCGGGTTCACTGTGGGGAGGGGCTGTATTGTGTCCGGGTTCACTGTGAGGAGGGGCTGTATTGTGTCAGGGTTCACTGTGGGGAGGGGCTGTATTGTGTCCGTGTTCACTGTGGGGAGGGGCTGTATTGTGTCCGCGTTAACTGTGGGGAGGGTCTGTATTGTGTCTGTGTTCACTGTAGGGAGGGGCTGTATTGTGTCCGGGTTCACTGTGGGGAGGGGCTGTATTGTGTCCGGGTTCACTGTGGGGAGGGGCTGTATTGTGTTCGGGTTCACTGTGAGGAGTGGCTGTAATGTGTCCGGTTTAATGTGGGGAGGGGCTGTATTGTGTCCGGGTTCATTGTGGGGAGGGGCTGTATTGTGTCCGGGTTCAGTGTGGGGAGGGGCGATATTGTGTCTGCGCTCACTGTGGGGAGGGGCTGTATTGTGTCCGGGTTCACTGTGGGGAGGGGCTGTATTGTGTCCGGGTTCACTGTGGGGAGGGGCGATATTGTGTCTGCGCTCACTGTGGGGAGGGGCTGTATTGTGTCCGGGTTCACTGTGGGGAGGGGCTGTATTGTGTCCGGGTTCACTGGGGAGGGGCAGTATTGTGTCCGGGTTCACTGTGGGGAGGGGCTGTATTGTGTCTGCGCTCACTGTGGGGAGGGGCTGTATTGTGTCCGGGTTCACTGTGGGAGGGGCTGTATTGTGTCTGCGCTCACTGTGGGGAGGGGCTGTATTGTGTCCAGGTTCACTGTGGGGAGGGGCTGTATTGTGTCTGCGCTCACTGTGGGGAGGGGCTGTATTGTGTCCGGGTTCACTGTGGGGAGGGGCTGTATTGTGTCCGGGTTCACTGGGGAGGGGCAGTATTGTGTCCGGGTTCACTGTGGGGAGAGGCTGTATTGTGTTTGCGCTCACTGTGGGGAGGGGCTGTATTGTATCTGTGCTCACTGTGAGGAGGGGCTGTATTGTGTCCGGGTTCACTGTGAGGAGGGGCTGTATTGTGTCCGGGTTCACTGTGGGGACGGGCTGTATTGTGTCCCCGCTCACTGTGGGGAGGGGCTGTATTGTGTCCGGGTTCACTGTGGGGAGAGGCTGTATTGTGTCCAGTTTCACTGTGGGGAGGGGCTGCATTGTGTCCGGGTTCACTGTGGGGAGGGGCTGTATTGTGTCTGCGCTCACTGTGGGGAGGGGCTGTATTGTGTCTGCGCTCACTGTGGGGAGGGGCTGTATTGTGTCCAGTTTCACAGTGGGGAGGGGCTGGATTGTGTCGACGCTCACTGTGGGGAGGGGCTGTATTGTGTCTGCGCTCACTGTGGGGAGGGGCTGTATTGTGTCCGGCTTCACTGTGGGGAGGGGCTGTGTTGTGTCCGGGTTCACTGTGGGGAGTGGCTGTATTGTGTCCGGGTTCACTGTGGGGAGGGGCTGTATTGTGTCCCCGCTCACTGTGGGGAGGGGCTGTATTGTGTCCGCGGTCACTGTGGGGAGGGGCTGTATTGTGTCCGGGTTCACTGTGGGGAGGGTCTGTATTGTGGCCCCGCTCACTGTTGGGAGGGGCTGTAATGTGTCCGGGTTCACTGTGGGGAGAGGCTGTATTGTGTCCAGTTTCACTGTGGGGAGGGGCTGCATTGTGTCCGGGTTCACTGTGGGGAGGGGCTGTATTGTGTCTGCGCTCACTGTGGGGAGGGGCTGTATTGTGTCTGCGCTCACTGTGGGGAGGGGCTGTATTGTGTCCAGTTTCACAGTGGGGAGGGGCTGTATTTTGTCGACGCTCACTGTGGGGAGGGGCTGTATTGTGTCTGCGCTCACTGTGGGGAGAGGCTGTATTGTGTCTGCGCTCACTGTGGGGAGGGGCTGTATTGTATCCGGGTTCACTGTGGGGAGGGACTGTATTGTGTCTGTGCTCACGGTGGGGAGGGGCTGTATTGTGTCCGGGTTCACTGTGGGGAGGGTCTGTATTGTGTCTGGGTTCACTGTGGGGAGGGGCTGTATTGTGTCCGGGTTCACTGTGGGGAGGGGCTGTATTGTGTCCGGGTTCACTGTGGGGAGGGGCTGTATTGTGTTCGGGTTCACTGTGAGGAGGGGCTGTAATGTGTCCGGTTTAATGTGGGGAGGGGCTGTATTGTGTCCGGGTTCATTGTGGGGAGGGGCTGTATTGTGTCCGGGTTCACTGTGGGGAGGGTCTGTATTGTGTCTGCGCTCACTGTGTGGAGGGGCTGTATTGTGTCCGGGTTCACTGTGAGGAGGGGCTGTATTGTGTCCGGGTTCACTGTGGGGAGGGGCGAGATTGTGTCTGCGCTCACTGTGGGGAGGGGCTGTATTGTGTCCGGGTTCACTGTGGGGAGGGGCTGTATTGTGTCCGGGTTCACTGGGGAGGGGCTGTATTGTGTCCGGGTTCACTGTGGGGAGGGGCTGTATTGTGTCCGGGTTCACTGTGGGGAGGGGCTGTATTGTGTCTGCACTCACTGTGGGGAGGGGCTGTCGTGTGTCTGCGCTCACTGTGGGGAGGGGCTGTATTGTGTCCGGGTTCACTGTGGGGAGGGGCTGTATTGTGTCCGGGTTCACTGTGAGGAGGGGCTGTATTGTGTCTGGGTTCACTGTGGGGAGGGGCTGTATTGTGTCCGGGTTCACTGTGAGGAGGGGCTGTATTGTGTCAGGGTTCACTGTGGGGAGGGGCTGTATTGTGTCCGTGTTCACTGTGGGGAGGGGCTGTATTGTGTCCGGGTTAACTGTGGGGAGGGTCTGTATTGTGTCTGTGTTCACTGCAGGGAGGGGCTGTATTGTGTCCGGGTTCACTGTGGGGAGGGGCTGTATTGTGTCCGGGTTCACTGTGGGGAGGGGCTGTATTGTGTTCGGGTTCACTGTGAGGAGTGGCTGTAATGTGTCCGGTTTAATGTGGGGAGGGGCTGTATTGTGTCCGGGTTCATTGTGGGGAGGGGCTGTATTGTGTCCGGGTTCAGTGTGGGGAGGGGCGATATTGTGTCTGCGCTCACTGTGGGGAGGGGCTGTATTGTGTCCGGGTTCACTGTGGGGAGGGGCGATATTGTGTCTGCGCTCACTGTGGGGAGGGGCTGTATTGTGTCCGGGTTCACTGTGGGGAGGGGCTGTATTGTGTCCGGGTTCACTCGGGAGGGGCAGTATTGTGTCCGGGTTCACTGTGGGGAGGGGCTGTATTGTGTCTGCGCTCACTGTGGGGAGGGGCTGTATTGTGTCCGGGTTCACTGTGGGGAGGGGCTGTATTGTGTCTGCGCTCACTGTGGGGAGGGGCTGTATTGTGTCCAGGTTCACTGTTGGGAGGGGCTGTATTGTGTCTGCGCTCACTGTGGGGAGGGGCTGTATTGTGTCCGGGTTCACTGTGAGGAGGGGCTGTATTGTGTCCGGGTTCACTGGGGAGGGGCAGTATTGTGTCCGGGTTCACTGTGGGGAGAGGCTGTATTGTGTCTGCGCTCACTGTGGGGAGGGGCTGTATTGTGTCTGTGCTCACTGTGGGGAGGGGCTGTATTGTATCTGTGCTCACTGTGAGGAGGGGCTGTATTGTGTCCGGGTTCACTGTGAGGAGGGGCTGTATTGTGTCCGGGTTCACTGTGGGGACGGGCTGTATTGTGTCCCCGCTCACTGTGGGGAGGGGCTGTATTGTGTCCGGGTTCACTGTGGGGAGAGGCTGTATTGTGTCCAGTTTCACTGTGGGGAGGGGCTGCATTGTGTCCGGGTTCACTGTGGGGAGGGGCTGTATTGTGTCTGTGCTCACTGTGGGGAGGGGCTGTATTGTGTCTGCGCTCACTGTGGGGAGGGGCTGTATTGTGTCCAGTTTCACAGTGGGGAGGGGCTGTATTGTGTCGACGCTCACTGTGGGGAGGGGCTGTATTGTGTCTGCGCTCACTGTGGGGAGGGGCTGTATTGTGTCCGGCTTCACTGTGGGGAGGGGCTGTGTTGTGTCCGGGTTCACTGTGGGGAGTGGCTGTATTGTGTCCGGGTTCACTGTGGGGAGGGGCTGTATTGTGTCCCCGCTCACTGTGGGGAGGGGCTGTATTGTGTCCGCGGTCACTGTGGGGAGGGGCTGTATTGTGTCCGGGTTCACTGTGGGGAGGGTCTGTATTGTGGCCCCGCTCACTGTTGGGAGGGGCTGTAATGTGTCCGGGTTCACTGTGGGGAGAGGCTGTATTGTGTCCAGTTTCACTGTGGGGAGGGGCTGCATTGTGTCCGGGTTCACTGTGGGGAGGGGCTGTATTGTGTCTGCGCTCACTGTGGGGAGGGGCTGTATTGTGTCTGCGCTCACTGTGGGGAGGGGCTGTATTGTGTCCAGTTTCACAGTGGGGAGGGGCTGTATTGTGTCGACGCTCACTGTGGGGAGGGGCTGTATTGTGTCTGCGCTCACTGTGGGGAGAGGCTGTATTGTGTCTGCGCTCACTGTGGGGAGGGGCTGTATTGTATCCGGGTTCACTGTGGGGAGGGACTGTATTGTGTCTGTGCTCACGGTGGGGAGGGGCTGTATTGTGTCCGTGTTCACTGTGGGGAGGGGCTGTATTGTGTCCGGGTTCACTGTGGGGAGGGTCTGTATTGTGTCTGGGTTCACTGTGGGGAGGGGCTGTATTGTGTCCGGGTTCACTGTGGGGAGGGGCTGTATTGTGTCCGGGTTCACTGTGGGGAGGGGCTGTATTGTGTTCGGGTTCACTGTGAGGAGGGGCTGTAATGTGTCCGGTTTAATGTGGGGAGGGGCTGTATTGTGTCCGGGTTCATTGTGGGGAGGGGCTGTATTGTGTCCGGGTTCACTGTGGGGAGGGTCTGTATTGTGTCTGCGCTCACTGTGTGGAGGGGCTGTATTGTGTCCGGGTTCACTGTGAGGAGGGGCTGTATTGTGTCCGGGTTCACTGTGGGGAGGGGCGAGATTGTGTCTGCGCTCACTGTGGGGAGGGGCTGTATTGTGTCCGGGTTCACTGTGGGGAGGG
This sequence comes from Pristiophorus japonicus, assembly GCF_044704955.1. Classification (NCBI taxonomy): domain Eukaryota; kingdom Metazoa; phylum Chordata; class Chondrichthyes; family Pristiophoridae; genus Pristiophorus; species Pristiophorus japonicus. The sequence continues at coordinate 56,092,083 of NC_091983.1, forward strand.
GCTGTATTGTGTCCGGGTTCACTGGGGAGGGGCTGTATTGTGTCCGGGTTCACTGTGGGGAGGGGCTGTATTGTGTCTGCGCTCACAGTGGGGAGGGGCTGTATTGTGTCTGCGCTCACTGTGGGGAGGGGCTGTATTGTGTACGGGTTCACTGTGGGGAGGGGCTATATTGTGTCTGTGCTCACTGTGGGGAGGATCGATATTGTGTCTGTGCTCACTGTGGGGAGGGGCTGTATTGTATCTGTGCTCACTGTGGGGAGGGTCTGTATTGTGTCCGGGTTCACTGTGAGGAGGGGCTGTATTGTGTCCGGGTTCACTGTGGGGAGTGGCTGTATTGTGTCCGGGTTCACTGTGGGGAGGGGCTGTATTGTGTCCCCGCTCACTGTGGGGAGGGGCTGTATTGTGTCCGCGGTCACTGTGGGGAGGGGCTGTATTGTGTCCGGGTTCACACTGGGGAGGGTCTGTATTGTGTCCGGGTTCACTGTGGGGAGGGTCTGTATTGTGTCCCCGCTCACTGTTGGGAGGGGCTGTAATGTGTCCGGGTTCACTGTGGGGAGAGTCTGTATTGTGTCCAGTTTCACTGTGGGGAGGGGCTGCATTGTGTCCGGGTTCACTGTGGGGAGGGGCTGTATTGTGTCTGCGCTCACTGTGCGGAGGGGCTGTATTGTGTCTGCGCTCACTGTGGGGAGGGGCTGTATTGTGTCCAGTTTCACAGTGGGGAGGGGCTGTATTGTGTCGACGCTCACTGTGGGGAGGGGCTGTATTGTGTCTGCGCTCACTGTGGGGATGGACTGTATTGTGTCCGGGTTCACTGTGGGGAGAGGCTGTATTGTGTCTGCGCTCACTATGGGGAGAGGCTGTATTGTGCCCGGTTTAATGTGGGGAGGGGCTGTATTGTGTCTGCACTCACTGGGGAGGGGCTGTATTGTGTCCGGGTTGACTGTGGGGAGGGGCTGTATTGTGTCTGCGCTCACTGTGGGTAGGGGCTGTATTGTGTCCGGGTTCACTGTGGGGCGGGGCTGTATTGTGTCTGCGCTCACTGTGGGGAGAGGCTGCATTGTGTCCGCACTCACTGTGTGGAGGGGCTGTATTGTGTCCGGGTTCACTGTGAGGAGGGGCTGTATTGTGTCCGGGTTCACTGTGGGCAGGGGCTATATTGTGTCTGCGCTCACTGTGGGGAGGGGCTGTATTGTGTCCGGGTTCACTGTGGGGAGAGGCTGTATTGTGTCCGGGTTCACTGTGGGGAGGGGCTGTATTGTGTCCGGCTTCACTGTGGGGAGGGGCTGTGTTGTGTCCGGGTTCACTGTGGGGAGGGGCTGTATTGCGTCCGAGTTCACTGTGGGGAGGGGCTGTATTGTGTCCGGGTTCACTGTGGGGAGGGGCTGTATTGTGTCTGCGCTCACTGTGGGGACGGGCTGTATTGTGTCTGTGCTCACTGTGGGGAGAGGCTGTATTGTGTCCGGGTTCACTGTGGGGAGGGGCTGTATTGTGTCTGCGCTCACTGTGGGGAGGGGCTGTATTGTGTCCGGCTTCACTGTGGGGAGGGGCTGTGTTGTGTCCGGGTTCACTGTGGGGAGGGGCTGTATTGCGTCCGGGTTCACTGTGGGGAGGGCCTGTATTGTGTCCGGGTTCACTGTGAGGAGGGGCTGTATTGTGTCCTGTTTAATGTGGGGAGGGGCTGTATTGTGTCCGGGTTCACTGTGTGGAGGGGCTGTATTGTGTCCGGGTTCACTGTGGGGAGGGGCTGTATTGTGTCCGGGTTCACTGTGGGGAGGGGACGTATTGTGTCTGCGCTCACTGTGGGTAGGGGCTGTATTGTGTCTGTGCTCACTTTGGGGAGAGGCTGTATTGTGTCCGGGTTCACTGTGGGGAGGGGCTGTATTGTGTCTGCGCTCACTGTGGGGAGGGGCTGTAGTGTGTTCGGCTTCACTGTGGGGAGGGGCTGTGTTGTGTCCGGGTTCACTGTGGGGAGGGGATGTATTGCTTCCGGGTTCACTGTGGGGAGGGGCTGTATTCTGTCGACGCTCACTGTGGGGAGGGGCTGTATTGTGTCTGCGCTCATTGTGGGGAGGGGCTGTATTGTGTCCGGGTTCACTGTGGGGAGGGGCTGTATTGTGTCCGGATTCACTGTGGGGAGGGGCTGTATTGTGTCCGGGTTCACTGTGGGGAGGGGACGTATTGTGTCTGCGCTCACTGTGGGGAGGGGCTGTATTGTGTCTGTGCTCACTGTGGGGAGAGGCTGTATTGTGTCCGGGTTCACTGTGGGGAGGGGCTGTATTGTGTCTGCGCTCACTGTGGGGAGGGGCTGTAGTGTGTTCGGCTTCACTGTGGGGAGGGGCTGTGTTGTGTCCGGGTTCACTGTGGGGAGGGGATGTATTGCGTCCGGGTTCACTGTGGGGAGGGGCTGTATTCTGTCGACGCTCACTGTGGGGAGGGGCTGTGTTGTGTCTGCGCTCATTGTGGGGAGGGGCTGTATTGTGTCCGGCTTCACTGTGGGGAGGGGCTGTATTGTGTCTGCGCTCACTGTGGGGAGAGGCTGTATTGTGTCCGGGTTCACTGTGGGGAGGGGCTGTATTGTGTCTGCGCTCACTGTGGGGAGGGGCTGTATTGTGTCCGGGTTCACTGTGGGGAGGGGCTGTATTGTGTCTGCGCTCACTGTCGGGAGGGGCTGTATTGTGTCCGGGTTCACTGTGGGGAGGGGCTGTATTGTGTCTGTGCTCACTGTGGGGAGGATCGATATTGTGTCTGTGCTCACTGTGGGGAGGGGCTGTATTGTGTCCAGTTTCACAGTGGGGAGGGGCTGTATTGTGTCGACGCTCACTGTGGGGAGGGGCTGTATTGTGTCTGCGCTCACTGTGGGGAGGGGCTGTATTGTGTCTGCGCTCACTGTGGGGAGGGGCTGTATTGTGTCCAGTTTCACAGTGGGGAGGGGCTGTATTGTGTCGACGCTCACTGTGGGGAGGGGCTGTATTGTGTCTGCGCTCACTGTGGGGAGGGGCTGTATTGTGTCCGGCTTCACTGTGGGGAGGGGCTGTGTTGTGTCCGGGTTCACTGTGGGGAGTGGCTGTATTGTGTCCGGGTTCACTGTGGGGAGGGGCTGTATTGTGTCCCCGCTCACTGTGGGGAGGGGCTATATTGTGTCCGCGGTCACTGTGGGGAGGGGCTGTATTGTGTCCGGGTTCACACTGGGGAGGGTCTGTATTGTGTCCGGGTTCACTGTGGGGAGGGTCTGTATTGTGGCCCCGCTCACTGTTGGGAGGGGCTGTAATGTGTCCGGGTTCACTGTGGGGAGAGGCTGTATTGTGTCCAGTTTCACTGTGGGGAGGGGCTGCATTGTGTCCGGGTTCACTGTGGGGAGGGGCTGTATTGTGTCTGCGCTCACTGTGGGGAGGGGCTGTATTGTGTCTGCGCTCACTGTGGGGAGGGGCTGTATTGTGTCCAGTTTCACAGTGGGGAGGGGCTGTATTGTGTCGACGCTTACTGTGGGGAGGGGCTGTATTGTGTCTGCGCTCACTGTGGGGAGAGGCTGTATTGTGTCTGCGCTCACTGTGGGGAGGGGCTGTATTGTATCCGGGTTCACTGTGGGGAGGGACTGTATTGTGTCTGTGCTCACGGTGGGGAGGGGCTGTATTGTGTCCGTGTTCACTGTGGGGAGGGGCTGTATTGTGTCCGGGTTCACTGTGGGGAGGGTCTGTATTGTGTCTGGGTTCACTGTGGGGAGGGGCTGTATTGTGTCCGGGTTCACTGTGGGGAGGGGCTGTTTTGTGTCCGGGTTCACTGTGGGGAGGGGCTGTATTGTGTTCGGGTTCACTGTGAGGAGGGGCTGTAATGTGTCCGGTTTAATGTGGGGAGGGGCTGTATTGTGTCCGGGTTCATTGTGGGGAGGGGCTGTATTGTGTCCGGGTTCACTGTGGGGAGGGTCTGTATTGTGTCTGCGCTCACTGTGTGGAGGGGCTGTATTGTGTCCGGGTTCACTGTGAGGAGGGGCTGTATTGTGTCCGGGTTCACTGTGGGGAGGGGCGAGATTGTGTCTGCGCTCACTGTGGGGAGGGGCTGAATTGTGTCCGGGTTCACTGTGGGGAGGGGCTGTATTTTGTCCGGGTTCACTGGGGAGGGGCTGTATTGTGTCCGGGTTCACTGTGGGGAGGGGCTGTATTGTGTCTGCGCTCACTGTGGGGAGGGGCTGTATTGTGTCCGGGTTCACTGTGGGGAGGGGCTGTATTGTGTCTGCGCTCACTGTGGGGAGGGGCTGTATTGTGTCCGGGTTCACTGTGGGGAGGGGCTGTATTGTGTCTGCGCTCACTGTCGGGAGGGGCTGTATTGTGTCCGGGTTCACTGTGGGGAGGGGCTGTATTGTGTCTGTGCTCACTGTGGGGAGGATCGATATTGTGTCTGTGCTCACTGTGGGGAGGGGCTGTATTGTATCTGTGCTCACTGTGGGGAGGGTCTGTATTGTGTCCGGGTTCACTGTGAGGAGGGGTTGTATTGTGTCCGGGTTCACTGTGGGGAGTGGCTGTATTGTGTCCGGGTTCACTGTGGGGAGGGGCTGTATTGTATCCCCGCTCACTGTGGGGAGGGGCTGTATTGTGTCCGCGGTCACTGTGGGTAGGGGCTGTATTGTGTCCGGGTTCACACTGGGGAGGGTCTGTATTGTGTCCGGGTTCACTGTGGGGAGGGTCTGTATTGTGTCCCCGCTCACTGTTGGGAGGGGCTGTAATGTGTCCGGGTTCACTGTGGGGAGAGGCTGTATTGTGTCCAGTTTCACTGTGGGGAGGGGCTGCATTGTGTCCGGGTTCACTGTGGGGAGGGGCTGTATTGTGTCTGCGCTCACTGTGGGGAGGGGCTGTATTGTGTCTGCGCTCACTGTGGGGAGGGGCTGTATTGTGTCCAGTTTCACAGTGGGGAGGGGCTGTATTGTGTCGACGCTCACTGTGGGGAGGGGCTGTATTGTGTCTGCGCTCACTGTGGGGAGGGGCTGTATTGTGTCTGCGCTCACTGTGGGGAGGGGCTGTATTGTGTCCAGTTTCACAGTGGGGAGGGGCTGTATTGTGTCGACGCTCACTGTGGGGAGGGGCTGTATTGTGTCTGCGCTCACTGTGGGGAGGGGCTGTATTGTGTCCGGCTTCACTGTGGGGAGGGGCTGTGTTGTGTCCGGGTTCACTGTGGGGAGTGGCTGTATTGTGTCCGGGTTCACTGTGGGGAGGGGCTGTATTGTGTCCCCGCTCACTGTGGGGAGGGGCTATATTGTGTCCGCGGTCACTGTGGGGAGGGGCTGTATTGTGTCCGGGTTCACACTGGGGAGGGTCTGTATTGTGTCCGGGTTCACTGTGGGGAGGGTCTGTATTGTGGCCCCGCTCACTGTTGGGAGGGGCTGTAATGTGTCCGGGTTCACTGTGGGGAGAGGCTGTATTGTGTCCAGTTTCACTGTGGGGAGGGGCTGCATTGTGTCCGGGTTCACTGTGGGGAGGGGCTGTATTGTGTCTGCGCTCACTGTGGGGAGGGGCTGTATTGTGTCTGCGCTCACTGTGGGGAGGGGCTGTATTGTGTCCAGTTTCACAGTGGGGAGGTGCTGTATTGTGTCGACGCTTACTGTGGGGAGGGGCTGTATTGTGTCTGCGCTCACTGTGGGGAGAGGCTGTATTGTGTCTGCGCTCACTGTGGGGAGGGGCTGTATTGTATCCGGGTTCACTGTGGGGAGGGACTGTATTGTGTCTGTGCTCACGGTGGGGAGGGGCTGTATTGTGTCCGTGTTCACTGTGGGGAGGGGCTGTATTGTGTCCGGGTTCACTGTGGGGAGGGTCTGTATTGTGTCTGGGTTCACTGTGGGGAGGGGCTGTATTGTGTCCGGGTTCACTGTGGGGAGGGGCTGTTTTGTGTCCGGGTTCACTGTGGGGAGGGGCTGTATTGTGTTCGGGTTCACTGTGAGGAGGGGCTGTAATGTGTCCGGTTTAATGTGGGGAGGGGCTGTATTGTGTCCGGGTTCATTGTGGGGAGGGGCTGTATTGTGTCCGGGTTCACTGTGGGGAGGGTCTGTATTGTGTCTGCGCTCACTGTGTGGAGGGGCTGTATTGTGTCCGGGTTCACTGTGAGGAGGGGCTGTATTGTGTCCGGGTTCACTGTGGGGAGGGGCGAGATTGTGTCTGCGCTCACTGTGGGGAGGGGCTGAATTGTGTCCGGGTTCACTGTGGGGAGGGGCTGTATTTTGTCCGGGTTCACTGGGGAGGGGCTGTATTGTGTCCGGGTTCACTGTGGGGAGGGGCTGTATTGTGTCTGCGCTCACTGTGGGGAGGGGCTGTATTGTGTCCGGGTTCACTGTGGGGAGGGGCTGTATTGTGTCTGCGCTCACTGTGGGGAGGGGCTGTATTGTGTACGGGTTCACTGTGGGGAGGGGCTGTATTGTGTCTGTGCTCACTGTGGGGAGGATCGATATTGTGTCTGTGCTCACTGTGGGGAGGGGCTGTATTGTATCTGTGTTCACTGTGGGGAGGGGCTGTATTGTGTCCGGGTTCACTGTGAGGAGGGGCTGTATTGTGTCCGGGTTCACTGTGGGGAGTGGCTGTATTGTGTCCGGGTTCACTGTGGGGAGGGGCTGTATTGTGTCCCCGCTCACTGTGGGGAGGGGCTGTATTGTGTCCGCGGTCACTGTGGGGAGGGGCTGTATTGTGTCCGGGTTCACACTGGGGAGGGTCTGTATTGTGTCCGGGTTCACTGTGGGGAGGGTCTGTATTGTGTCCCCGCTCACTGTTGGGAGGGGCTGTAATGTGTCCGGGTTCACTGTGGGGAGAGGCTGCATTGTGTCCAGTTTCACTGTGGGGAGGGGCTGCATTGTGTCCGGGTTCACTGTGGGGAGGGGCTGTATTGTGTCTGCGCTCACTATGGGGAGGGGCTGTATTGTGTCTGCGCTCACTGTGGGGAGGGGCTGTATTGTGTCCAGTTTCACAGTGGGGAGGGGCTGTATTGTGTCGACGCTCAATGTGGGGAGGGGCTGTATTGTGTCTGCGCTCACTGTGGGGATGGACTGTATTGTGTCCGGGTTCACTGTGGGGAGAGGCTGTATTGTGTCTGCGATCACTATGGGGAGAGGCTGTATTGTGCCCGGTTTAATGTGGGGAGGGGCTGTATTGTGTCTGCACTCACTGTGGGGAGGGGCTGTATTGTGTCCGGGTTGACTGTGGGGAGGGGCTGTATTGTGTCTGCGCTCACTGTGGGTAGGGGCTGTATTGTGTCCGGGTTCACTGTGGGGCGGGGCTGTATTGTGTCTGCGCTCACTGTGGGGAGAGGCTGTATTGTGTCCGCACTCACTGTGTGGAGGGGCTGTATTGTGTCCGGGTTCACTGTGAGGAGGGGCTGTATTGTGTCCGGGTTCACTGTGGGGAGGGGCTATATTGTGTCTGCGCTCACTGTGGGGAGGGGCTGTATTGTGTCCGGGTTCACTGTGGGGAGGGGCTGTATTGTGTCCGGGTTCACTGTGGGGAGGGGCTGTATTGTGTCCGGCTTCACTGTGGGGAGGGGCTGTGTTGTGTCCGGGTTCACTGTGGGGAGGGGCTGTATTGCGTCCGAGTTCACTGTGGGGAGGGGCTGTATTGTGTCCGGGTTCACTGTGGGGAGGGGCTGTATTGTGTCTGCGCTCACTGTGGGGACGGGCTGTATTGTGTCTGTGCTCACTGTGGGGAGAGGCTGTATTGTGTCCGGGTTCACTGTGGGGAGGGGCTGTATTGTGTCTGCGCTCACTGTGGGGAGGGGCTGTATTGTGTCCGGCTTCACTGTGGGGAGGGGCTGTGTTGTGTCCGGGTTCACTGTGGGGAGGGGCTGTATTGCGTCCGGGTTCACTGTGGGGAGGGGCTGTATTGTGTCCGGGTTCACTGTGAGGAGGGGCTGTATTGTGTCCGGTTTAATGTGGGGAGGGGCTGTATTGTGTCCGGGTTCACTGTGGGGAGGGGCTGTATTGTGTCCGGGTTCACTGTGGGGAGGGGCTGTATTGTGTCCGGGTTCACTGTGGGGAGGGGACGTATTGTGTCTGCGCTCACTGTGGGTAGGGGCTGTATTGTGTCTGTGCTCACTGTGGGGAGAGGCTGTATTGTGTCCGGGTTCACTGTGGGGAGGGGCTGTATTGTGTCTGCGCTCACTGTGGGGAGGGGCTGTAGTGTGTTCGGCTTCACTGTGGGGAGGGGCTGTGTTGTGTCAGGGTTCACTGTGGGGAGGGGATGTATTGCGTCCGGGTTCACTGTGGGGAGGGGCTGTATTCTGTCGACGCTCACTGTGGGGAGGGGCTGTATTGTGTCTGCGCTCATTGTGGGGAGGGGCTGTATTGTGTCCGGCTTCACTGTGGGGAGGGGCTGTGTTGTGTCCGGGTTCACTGTGAGGAGGGGCTGTATTGTGTCCGGTTTAATGTGGGGAGGGGCTGTATTGTGTCCGGGTTCACTGTGGGGAGGGGCTGTATTGTGTCCGGATTCACTGTGGGGAGGGGCTGTATTGTGTCCGGGTTCACTGTGGGGAGGGGACGTATTGTGTCTGCGCTCACTGTGGGGAGGGGCTGTATTGTGTCTGTGCTCACTGTGGGGAGAGGCTGTATTGTGTCCGGGTTCACTGTGGGGAGGGGCTGTATTGTGTCTGCGCTCACTGTGGGGAGGGGCTGTAGTGTGTTCGGCTTCACTGTGGGGAGGGGCTGTGTTGTGTCCGGGTTCACTGTGGGGAGGGGATGTATTGCGTCCGGGTTCACTGTGGGGAGGGGCTGTATTCTGTCGACGCTCACTGTGGGGAGGGGCTGTATTGTGTCTACGCTCATTGTGGGGAGGGGCTGTATTGTGTCCGGCTTCACTGTGGGGAGGGGCTGTGTTGTGTCCGGGTTCACTGTGAGGAGGGGCTGTATTGTGTCCGGTTTAATGTGGGGAGGGGCTGTATTGTGTCCGGGTTCACTGTGGGGAGGGGCTGTATTGTGTCCGGGTTCACTGTGGGGAGGGGACGTATTGTGTCTGCGCTCACTGTGGGGAGGGGCTGTATTGTGTCTGCGCTCACTGTGGGGAGAGGCTGTATTGTGTCCGGGTTCACTGTGGGGAGGGGCTGTATTGTGTCTGCGCTCACTGTGGGGAGGGGCTGTATTGTGTCCGGGTTCACTGTGGGGAGGGGCTGTATTGTGTCTGCGCTCACTGTCGGGAGGGGCTGTATTGTGTCCGGGTTCACTGTGGGGAGGGGCTGTATTGTGTCTGTGCTCACTGTGGGGAGGATCGATATTGTGTCTGTGCTCACTGTGGGGAGGGGCTGTATTGTATCTGTGCTCACTGTGGGGAGAGGCTGTATTGTGTCCAGTTTCACTGTGGGGAGGGGCTGTATTGTGTCTGCGCTCACTGTGGGGAGGGGCTGTATTGTGTCCAGTTTCACAGTGGGGAGGGGCTGTATTGTGTCGACGCTCACTGTGGGGAGGGGCTGTATTGTGTCTGCGCTCACTGTGGGGACGGGCTGTATTGTGTCCGGCTTCACTGTGGGGAGGGGCTGTGTTGTGTCCGGGTTCACTGTGGGGAGTGGCTGTATTGTGTCCGGGTTCACTGTGGGGAGGGGCTGTATTGTGTCCCCGCTCACTGTGGGGAGGGGCTGTATTGTGTCCGCGGTCACTGTGGGGAGGGGCTGTATTGTGTCCGGGTTCACACTTGGGAGGGTCTGTATTGTGTCCGGGTTCACTGTGGGGAGGGTCTGTATTGTGTCCCCGCTCACTGTTGCGAGGGGCTGTAATGTGTCCGGGTTCACTGTGGGGAGAGGCTGTATTGTGTCCAGTTTCACTGTGGGGAGGGGCTGTGTTGTGTCCGGGTTCACTGTGGGGAGGGGATGTATTGCGTCCGGGTTCACTGTGGGGAGGGGCTGTATTGTGTCCGGGTTCACTGTGAGGAGGGGCTGTATTGTGTCTGCACTCACTGTGGGGAGGGGCTGTATTGTGTCCGGGTTCACTGTGGGGAGGGGACGTATTGTGTCTGCGCTCACTGTGGGGAGGGGCTGTATTGTGTCTGCGCTCACTGTGGGGAGAGGCTGTATTGTGTCTGCGCTCACTGTGGGGAGGGGCTGTATTGTGTCCGGGTTCACTGTGGGGAGGGACTGTATTGTGTCTGTGCTCACGGTGGGGAGGGGCTGTATTGTGTCCGGGTTCACTGTGGGGATGGACTGTATTGTGTCCGGGTCCACTGTGGGGAGAGGCTGTATTGTGTCTGCGCTCACTATGGGGAGAGGCTTATATTGTGCCCGGTTTAATGTGGGGAGGGGCTGTATTGTGTCTGCACTCACTGTGGGGAGGGGCTGTATTGTATCCGGGTTGACTGTGGGGAGGGGCTGTATTGTGTCTGCGCTCACTGTGGGTAGGGGCTGTATTGTGTCCGGGTTCACTGTGGGGCGGGGCTGTATTGTGTCTGCGCTCACTGTGGCGAGAGGCTGTATTGTGTCCGCACTCACTGTGGGGAGGGGCTGTATTGTGTCCGCACTCACTGTGGGGAGGGGCTGTATTGTGTCTGCACTGACTGTGGGGAGGGGCTGTATTGTGTCTGCGCTCACTGTGGGGAGGGGCTGTATTGTGTCCGGGTTCACTGTGGGGAGGGGCTGTATTGTGTCCGGGTTCACTGTGGGGAGGGGCTGTATTGTGTCCGGGTTCACTGTGGGGAGGGGCTGTATTGTGTCCGGGTTCACTGTGGGGAGGGGCTGTATTGTGTCCGGGTTCACTGTGGGGAGGGGCTGTATTGTGTCCGGCTTCACTGTGGGGAGGGGCTGTGTTGTGTCCGGGTTCACTGTGGGGAGGGGCTGTATTGTGTCCGGGTTCACTGTGCGGAGGGGCTGTATTGTGTCCGGGTTCACTGTGGGGAGGGGCTGTATTGTGTCTGCGCTCACTGTGGGGACGGGCTGTATTGTGTCTGCGCTCACTGTGGGGAGAGGCTGTATTGTGTCCGGGTTCACTGTGGGGAGGGGCTGTATTGTGTCTGCGCTCACTGTGGGGAGGGGCTGTATTGTGTCCGGCTTCACTGTGGGGAGGGGCTGTGTTGTGTCCGGGTTCACTGTGGGGAGGGGCTGTATTGCGTCCGGGTTCACTGTGGGGAGGGGCTGTATTGTGTCCGGGTTCACTGTGAGGAGGGGCTGTATTGTGTCCGGTTTAATGTGGGGAGGGGCTGTATTGTGTCCGGGTTCACTGTGGGGAGGGGCTGTATTGTGTCCGGGTTCACTGTGGGGAGGGGCTGTATTGTGTCCGGGTTCACTGTGGGGATGGACTGTATTGTGTCCGGGTTCACTGTGGGGAGAGGCTGTATTGTGTCTGCGCTCACTATGGGGAGAGGCTGTATTGTGCCCGGTTTAATGTGGGGAGGGGCTGTATTGTGTCTGCACTCACTGTGGGGAGGGGCTGTATTGTGTCCGGGTTGACTGTGGGGAGGGGCTGTATTGTGTCTGCGCTCACTGTGGGGAGGGGCTGTATTGTGTCCGGGTTCACTGTGGGGCGGGGCTGTATTGTGTCTGCGCTCACTGTGGGGAGAGGCTGTATTGTGTCCGCACTCACTGTGGGGAGGGGCTGTATTTTGTCCGCACTCATTGTGGGGAGGGGCTGTATTGTGTCTGCGCTCACTGTGGGGAGGGGCTGTATTGTGTCCGGGTTCACTGTGGGGAGGGGCTGTATTGTGTCCGGGTTCACTGTGAGGAGGGGCTGTATTGTGTCCGGGTTCACTGTGGGGAGGGGCTGTATTGTGTCCGGGTTCACTGTGAGGAGGGGCTGTATTGTGTCCGGGTTCACTGTGGGGAGGGGCTGGATTGTGTCCGGGTTCACTGTGAGGAGGGGCTGTATTGTGTCAGGGTTCACTGTGGGGAGGGGCTGTATTGTGTCCGTGTTCACTGTGGGGAGGGGCTGTATTGTGTCCGGGTTAACTGTGGGGAGGGTCTGTATTGTGTCTGGGTTCACTGTGGGGAGGGGCTGTATTGTGTCCGGGTTCACTGTGGGGAGGGGCTGTATTGTGTCCGGATTCACTTTGTGAGGGGCTGTATTGTGTCCGGGTTCACTGTGAGGAGGGGCTGTAATGTGTCCGGTTTAATGTGGGGAGGGGCTGTATTGTGTCCGGGTTCATTGTGGGGAGGGCAGTATTGTGTCCGGGTTCACTGTGGGGAGGGTCTGTATTGTGTCTGCGCTCACTGTGTGGAGGGGCTGTATTGTGTCCGGGTTCACTGTGAGGAAGGGGCTGTATTGTGTCCGGGTTCACTGTGGGGAGAGGCTATATTGTGTCTGCGCTCACTGTGGGGAGGGGCTGTATTGTGTCCGGGTTCACTGTGGGGAGGGGCTGTATTGTGTCCGGGTTCACTGGGGAGGGGCTGTATTGTGTCCGGGTTCACTGTGGGGAGGGGCTGTATTGTGTCTGCGCTCACTGTGGGGAGGGGCTGTATTGTGTCCGGCTTCACTGTGGGGAGGGGCTGTGTTGTGTCCGGGTTCACTGTGGGGAGGGGCTGTATTGCGTCCGGGTTCACTGTGGGGAGGGGCTGTATTGTGTCCGGGTTCACTGTGAGGAGGGGCTGTATTGTGTCCGGTTTAATGTGGGGACGGGCTGTATTGTGTCCGGGTTCACTGTGGGGAGGGGCTGTATTGTGTCCGGGTTCACTGTGGGGAGGGGCTGTATTGTGTCCGGGTTCACTGTGGGGATGGACTGTATTGTGTCCGGGTTCACTGTGGGGAGAGGCTGTATTGTGTCTGCGCTCACTATGGGGAGAGGCTGTATTGTGCCCGGTTTAATGTGGGGAGGGGCTGTATTGTGTCTGCACTCACTGTGGGGAGGGGCTGTATTGTGTCCGGGTTGACTGTGGGGAGGGGCTGTATTGTGTCTGCGCTCACTGTGGGGAGGGGCTGTATTGTGTCCGGGTTCACTGTGGGGCGGGGCTGTATTGTGTCTGCGCTCACTGTGGGGAGAGGCTGTATTGTGTCCGCACTCACTGTGGGGAGGGGCTGTATTGTGTCCGGGTTCACTGTGGGGAGGGGCTGTATTGTGTCTGTGCTCACTGTGGGGAGGATCGATATTGTGTCTGTACTCACTGTGGGGAGGGGCTGTATTGTATCTGTGCTCACTGTGGGGAGGGGCTGTATTGTGTCCGGGTTCACTGTGAGGAGGGGCTGTATTGTGTCCGGGTTCACTGTGGGGAGTGGCTGTATTGTGTCCGGGTTCACTGTGGGGAGGGGCTGTATTGTGTCCCCGCTCACTGTGGGGAGGGACTGTATTGTGTCCGCGGTCACTGTGGGGAGGGGCTGTATTGTGTCCGGGTTCACACTGGGGAGGGTCTGTATTGTCTCCGGGTTCACTGTGGGGAGGGTCTGTATTGTGTCCCCGCTCACTGTTGGGAGGGGCTGTAATGTGTCCGGGTTCACTGTGGGGAGAGGCTGTATTGTGTCCAGTTTCACTGTGGGGAGGGGCTGCATTGTGTCCGGGTTCACTGTGGGGAGGGGCTGTATTGTGTCTGTGCTCACTGTGGGGAGGGGCTGTATTGTGTCTGCGCTCACTGTGGGGAGGGGCTGTATTGTGTCCAGTTTCACAGTGGGGAGGGGCTGTATTGTGTCGACGCTCACTGTGGGGAGGGGCTGTATTGTGTCTGCGCTCACTGTGGGGAGGGGCTGTATTGTGTCCGGCTTCACTGTGGGGAGGGGCTGTGTTGTGTCCGGGTTCACTGTGGGGAGGGGCTGTATTGCGTCCGGGTTCACTGTGGGGAGGGGCTGTATTGTGTCTTCGCTCACTGTGGGGAGAGGCTGTATTGTGTCCGGGTTCACTGTGGGGAGGGGCTGTATTGTGTCTGCGCTCACTGTGGGGAGGGGCTGTCGTGTGTCTGCGCTCACTGTGGGGAGAGGCTGTATTGCGTCTGCGCTCACTGTGGGGAGGGGCTGTATTGTGTCCGGGTTCACTGTGGGGAGGGACTGTATTGTGTTTGTGCTCACGGTGGGGAGGGGCTGTATTGTGTCCGGGTTCACTGTGAGGAGGGGCTGTAATGTGTCCGGTTTAATGTGGGGAGGGGCTGTATTGTGTCCGGGTTCATTGTGGGGAGGGGCAGTATTGTGTCCGGGTTCACTGTGGGGAGGGTCTGTATTGTGTCTGCGCTCACTGTGTGGAGGGGCTGTATTGTGTCCGGGTTTACTGTGAGGAAGGGGCTGTATTGTGTCCGGGTTCACTGTGGGGAGAGGCTATATTGTGTCTGCGCTCACTGTGGGGAGGGGCTGTATTGTGTCCGGGTTCACTGTGGGGAGGGGCTGTATTGTGTCCGGGTTCACTGGGGAGGGGCTGTATTGTGTCCGGGTTCACTGTGGGGAGGGGCTGTATTGTGTCTGCGCTCACTGTGGGGAGGGGCTGTATTGTGTCCGGGTTCACTGTGGGGAGGGGCTGTATTGTGTCTGTGCTCACTGTGGGGAGGATCGATATTGTGTCTGTGCTCACTGTGGGGAGGGGCTGTATTGTATCTGTGCTCACTGTGGGGAGGGTCTGTATTGTGTCCGGGTTCACTGTGAGGAGGGGCTGTATTGTGTCCGGGTTCACTGTGGGGAGTGGCTGTATTGTGTCCGGGTTCACTGTGGGGAGGGGCTGTATTGTGTCCCCGCTCACTGTGTGGAGGGACTGTATTGTGTCCGCGGTCACTGTGGGGAGGGGCTGTATTGTGTCCGGGTTCACACTGGGGAGGGTCTGTATTGTGTCCGGGTTCACTGTGGGGAGGGTCTGTATTGTGTCCCCGCTCACTGTTGGGAGGGGCTGTAATGTGTCCGGGTTCACTGTGGGGAGAGGCTGTATTGTGTCCAGTTTCACTGTGGGGAGGGGCTGCATTGTGTCCGGGTTCACTGTGGGGAGGGGCTGTATTGTGTCTGCGCTCACTGTGGGGAGGGGCTGTATTGTGTCTGCGCTCACTGTGGGGAGGGGCTGTATTGTGTCCAGTTTCACAGTGGGGAGGGGCTATATTGTGTCGACGCTCACTGTGGGGAGGGGCTGTATTGTGTCTGCGCTCACTGTGGGGAGGGGCTGTATTGTGTCCGGCTTCACTGTGGGGAGGGGCTGTGGTGTGTCCGGGTTCACTGTGGGGAGGGGCTGTATTGCGTCCGGGTTCACTGTGGGGAGGGGCTGTATTGTGTCTTAGCTCACTGTGGGGAGAGGCTGTATTGTGTCCGGGTTCACTGTGGGGAGGGGCTGTATTGTGTCTGCGCTTACTGTGGGGAGGGGCTGTCGTGTGTCTGCGCTCACTGTGGGGAGAGGCTGTATTGTGTCTGCGCTCACTGTGGGGAGGGGCTGTATTGTGTCCGGGTTCACTGTGGGGAGGGACTGTATTGTGTTTGTGCTCACGGTGGGGAGGGGCTGTATTGTGTCCGGGTGCACTGTGGGGATGGACTGTATTGTGTCCGGGTTCACTGTGGGGAGAGGCTGTATTGTGTCTGCGCTCACTATGGGGAGAGGCTGTATTGTGCCCGGTTTAATGTGGGGAGGGGCTGTATTGTGTCTGCACTCACTGTGGGGAGGGGCTGTATTGTGTCCGGGTTCACGGTGGGGAGGGGACGTATTGTGTCTGCGCTCACTGTGGGGTGGGGCTGTATTGTGTCTGCGCTCACTGTGGGGAGAGGCTGTATTGTGTCCGGGTTCACTGTGGGGAGGGGCTGTATTGTGTCTGCGCTCACTGTGGGGAGGGGCTGTAGTGTGTCTGCGCTCACTGTGGGGAGAGGCTGTATTGTGTCTGCGCTCACTGTGGGGAGGGGCTGTATTGTGTCCGGGTTCACTGTGGGGAGGGACTGTATTGTGTCTGTGCTCACGGTGGGGAGGGGCTGTATTGTGTCCGGGTTCACTGTGGGGATGGACTGTATTGTGTCCGGGTTCACTGTGGGGAGAGGCTGTATTGTGTCTGCGCTCACTATGGGGAGAGGCTGTATTGTTGCCGGTTTAATGTGGGGAGGGGCTGTATTGTGTCTGCACTCACTGTGCAGAGGGGCTGTATTGTGTCCGGGTTGACTGTGGGGAGGGGCTGTATTGTGTCTGCGCTCACTGTGGGGAGGGGCTGTATTGTGTCCGGGTTCACTGTGGGGAGTGGCTGTACTGTGTCCGGATTCACTGTGGGGAGGGGCTGTATTGTGTCCGGGTTCACTGTGAGGAGGGGCTGTATTGTGTCCGGGTTCACTGTGGGGAGGGGCTGTATTGTGTCCGGGTTCACTGTGAGGAGGGACTGTATTGTGTCCGGGTTCACTGTGGGGAGGGGCTGTATTGTGTCCGGGTTCACTGTGAGGAGGGGCTGTATTGTGTCCGGGTTCACTGTGGGGAGGGGCTGGATTGTGTCCGGGTTCACTGTGAGGAGGGGCTGTATTGTGTCAGGGTTCACTGTGGGGAGGGGCTGTATCGTGTCCGTGTTCACTGTGGGGAGGGGCTGTATTGTGTCCGGGTTAACTGTGGGGAGGGTCTGTATTGTGTCTGGGTTCACTGTGGGGAGGGGCTGTATTGTGTCCGGGTTCACTGTGGGTAGGGGCTGTATTGTGTCCGGGTTCACTCTGGGGAGGGGCTGTATTGTGTCCGGGTTCACTGTGAGGAGGGGCTGTAATGTGTCCGGTTTAATGTGTGGAGGGGCTGTATTGTGTCCAGGTTCACTGTGAGGAGGGGCTGTATTGTGTCTGCGCTCACTGTGGGGAGGGGCTGTATTGTGTCTGCGCTCACTGTGGGGAGAGGCTGTATTGTGTCCAGGTTCACTGTGGGGAGGGGCTGTATTTTGTCCGGGTTCACTGTGAGGAGGGGCTGTAATGTGTCCGGTTTAATGTGGGGAGGGGCTGTATTGTGTCCGGGTTCATTGTGGGTAGGGGCTGTATTGTGTCCGGGTTCACTGTGGGGAGGGTCTGTATTGTGTCTGCGCTCACTGTGTGGAGGGGCTGTATTGTGTCCGGGTTCACTGTGAGGAGGGGCTGTATTTTGTCCGGGTTCACTGTGGGGCGGGGCTGTATTGTGTCTGCGCTCACTGTGGGGAGGGGCTGTATTGTGTCCGGGTTCACTGTGAGGAGGGGCTGTATTGTGTCTGTGCTCACTGTGGGGAGGATCGATATTGTATCTGTGCTCACTGTGGGGAGGGTCTGTATTGTGTCCGGGTTCACTGTGAGGAGGGGCTGTATTGTGTCCGGGTTCACTGTGGGGAGTGGCTGTATTGTGTCCGGGTTCACTGTGGGGAGGGGCTGTATTGTGTCCCCGCTCACTGTGGGGAGGGGCTGTATTGTGTCCGCGGTCACTGTGGGGAGGGGCTGTAATGTGTCCGGGTTCACTGTGGGGAGGGTCTGTATTGTGTCCCCGCTCACTGTTGGGAGGGGCTGTAATGTGTCCGGGTTCACTGTGGGGAGAGGCTGTATTGTGTCCAGTTTCACTGTGGGGAGGGGCTGCATTGTGTCCGGGTTCACTGTGGGGAGGGGCTGTATTGTGTCTGCGCTCACTGTGGGGAGGGGCTGTATTGTGTCCAGTTTCACAGTGGGGAGGGGCTGTATTGTGTCGACGCTCACTGTGGGGAGGGGCTGTATTGTGTCTGCGCTCACTGTGGGGAGGGGCTGTATTGTGTCCGGCTTCACTGTGGGGAGGGGCTGTGTTGTGTCCGGGTTCACTGTGGGGAGGGGCTGTATTGCGTCCGGGTTCACTGTGGGGAGGGGCTGTATTGCGTCCGGGTTCACTGTGAGGAGGGGCTGTATTGTGTCCGGTTTAATGTGGGGAAAGGCTGTATTGTGTCCGGGTTCACTGTGGGGAGGGGCTGTATTGTGTCCGGGTTCACTGTGGGGAGGGGCTGTATTGTGTCCGGGTTCACTGTGGGGAGGGGACGTATTGTGTCTGCGCTCACTGTGGGGAGGGGCTGTATTGTGTCTGCGCTCACTGTGGGGAGGGGCTGTAGTGTGTCTGCGCTCACTGTGGGGAGGGGCTGTATTGTGTCCGGGTTCACTGTGGGGCGGGGCTGTATTGTGTCTGCGCTCACTGTGGGGAGAGGCTGTATTGTGTCCGCACTCACTGTGGGGAGGGGCTGTATTGTGTCCGCACTCACTGTGGGGAGGGGCTGTATTGTGTCTGCACTCACTGTGGGGAGGGGCTGTATTGTGTCTGCGCTCACTGTGGGGAGGGGCTGTATTGTGTCCGGGTTCACTGTGGGGAGGGGCTGTATTGTGTCCGGGTTCACTGTGGGGAGGGGCTGTATTGTGTCCGGGTTCACTGTGAGGAGGGGCTGTATTGTGTCCGGGATCACTGTGGGGAGGGGCTGTATTGTGTCCGGGTTCACTGTGAGGAGGGGATGTATTGTGTCCGCACTCACTGTGGGGAGGGGCTGTATTGTGTCCGGGTTCACTGTGGGGAGGGGCTGGATTGTGTCCGGGTTCACTGTGAGGAGGGGCTGTATTGTGTCAGGGTTCACTGTGGGGAGGGGCTGTATTGTGTCCGTGTTCACTGTGGGGAGGGGCTGTATTGTGTCCGGGTTAACTGTGGGGAGGGTATGTATTGTGTCTGGGTTCACTGTGGGGAGGGGCTGTATTGTGTCCGGGTTTACTGTGGGGAGGGGCTGTATTGTGTCCGGGTTCACTGTGGGGAGGGGCTGTATTGTGTCCGGGTTCACTGTGAGGAGGGGCTGTAATGTGTCCGGTTTAATGTGGGGAGGGGCTGTATTGTGTCCGGGTTCATTGTGGGGAGGGGCTGTATTGTGTCCGGGTTCACTGTGGGGAGGGTCTGTATTGTGTCTGTGCTCACTGTGGGGAGGATCGATATTGTGTCTGTGCTCACTGTGGGGAGGGGCTGCATTGTATCTGTGCTCACTGTGGGGAGGGTCTGTATTGTGTCCGCGTTCACTGTGGGGAGTGGCTGTATTGTGTCCGGGTTCACTGTGGGGAGGGGCTGTATTGTGTCCCCGCTCACTGTGGGGAGGGGCTGTATTGTGTCCGCGGTCACTGTGCGGAGGGGCTGTATTGTGTCCGGGTTCACACTGGGGAGGGTTTGTATTGTGTCCGGGTTCACTGTGGGGAGGGTCTGTATTGTGTCCCCGCTCACTGTTGGGAGGGGCTGTAATGTGTCCGGGTTCACTGTGGGGAGAGGCTGTATTGTGTCCAGTTTCACTGTGGGGAGGGGCTGCATTGTGTCCGGGTTCACTGTGGGGAGGGGCTGTATTGTGTCTGCGCTCACTGTGGGGAGGGGCTGTATTGTGTCTGCGCTCACTGTGGGGAGGGGCTGTATTGTGTCCAGTTTCACAGTGGGGAGGGGCTGTATTGTGTCGACGCTCACTGTGGGGAGGGGCTGTATTGTGTCTGCGCTCACTGTGGGGAGGGGCTGTATTGTGTCCAGTTTCACTGTGGGGAGGGGCTGTATTGTGTCCGGGTTCACTGTGGGGAGGGGCTGTATTGTATCCGGGTTCACTGTGGGGAGGGACTGGATTGTGTCCGCACTCATTGTGGGGAGGGGCTGTATTGTATCCGCACTCACTGTGGGGACGGGCTGTATTGTGTCCGCACTCACTGTGGGGAGTTGCTGGATTGTGTCCGGGTTCACTGTGGGGAGGGGCTGTATTGTGTCCGGGTTCACTGTGTGGAGGCGCTGTATTGTGTGGGGGTTCACTGTGAGGAGGGGCTGTAGTGTGTCAGGGTTCACTGTGGGGAGGGGCTGTATTGTGTCCGTGTTCACTGTGGGGAGGGGCTGTTTTGTGTCCGGGTTCACTTTGGGGAGGGGCTGTATTGCGTCCGGGTTCACTGTGGGGAGGGGCTGTATTGTGTCCGGGTTCACTGTGGGGATGGGCTGTATTGTGTTCGGTTTAACGTGGGGAGGCGCTGTATTGTGTCCGGGTGCATTGTGGGGAGGGGCTGTATTGTGTCCGGGTTCACTGTGGGGAGGGTCTGTATTGTGTCTGCGCTCACTGTGGGGAGGGGCTGTATTGTGTCCGGGTTCACTGTGAGGAGGTGCTGTATTGTGTCCGGGTTCAATGTGGGGAGGGGCTGTATTGTGTCTGCGCTCACTGTGGGGAGGGGCTGTATAGTGTCCGGGTTCACTGTGGGGAGGGGCTGTATTGTGTCTGCGCTCACTGTGGGGAGGGGCTGTATTGTGTCCGGGTTCACTGTGGGGAGGGGCTAGATTGTGTCTGTGCTCACTGTGGGGAGGGTCTATATTGTGTCTGTGCTCACTGTGGGGAGGGGCTGTATTGTGTCTGTGCTCACTGTGGGGAGGGGCTGTATTGTGTCTGTGCTCACTGTGGGGAGGGGCTGTATTGTGTCCGGGTTCACTGCGGGGAGGGGCTGTATTGTGTCCGGTTTAATGTGGGGAGGGGCTGTATTGTGCCGCACTCATTGTGGGGAGGGGCTGTATTGTGTCCGCACTCACTGTGGGGAGGGGGTGTATTGTGTCCGCACTCACTGTGGGGAGGGGCTATATTGTGTCCGCACTCACTGTGGGGAGGGGCTGTATTGTGTCTGCACTCACTGCGGGGAAGGGCTGTATTGTGTCTGCACTGACTGTGGGGAGGGGCTGTATTGTGTCTGCGCTCACTGTGGGGAGGGGCTGTATTGTGTCTGCGCTCACTGTGTGGAGGGGCTGTATTGTGTCCGGTTTAATGTGGGGAGGGGCTGTATTGTGTCCGGGTTCATTGTGGGGAGGGGCTTTATTGTGTCCGGGTTCACTGTGGGGAGTTGCTGGATTGTGTCCGGGTTCACTGTGGGGAGGGGCTGTATTGTGTCCGGGTTCACTGTGTGGAGGCGCTGTATTGTGTCCGGGTTCACTGTGAGGAGGGGCTGTATTGTGTCAGGGTTCACTGTGGGGAGGGGCTGTATTGTCTCCGTGTTCACTGTGGGGAGGGGCTGTATTGTGTCCGTGTTCACTGTGGGGAGGGGCTGTATTGTGTCCGGGTTCACTGTGGGGAGGGGCTGTTTTGTGTCCGGGTTCACTGTGGGGAGGGGCTGTATTGCGTCCGGGTTCACTGTGGGGAGGGGCTGTATTGTGTCCGGGTTCACTGTGGGGAGGGGCTGTATTGTGTTCGGTTTAATGTGGGGAGGGGCTGTATTGTGTCCGGGTGCATTGTGGGGAGGGGCTGTATTGTGTCCGGGTTCACTGTGGGGCGGGTCCGTATTGTGTCTGCGCTCACTGTGGGGAGGGGCTGTATTGTGTCCGGGTTCACTGTGAGGAGGTGCTGTATTGTGTCCGGGTTCACTGTGGGGAGGGGCTGTATTGTGTCTGCGCTCACTGTGGGGAGGGGCTGTATTGTGTCCGGGTTCACTGTGGGGAGGGGCTGTATTGTGTCTGTGCTCACTGTGGGGAGGGTCTATATTGTGTCTGTGCTCACTGTGGGGAGGGGCTGTATTGTGTCTGCGCTCACTGTGGGGAGGGGCTGTATTGTGTCCGGGTTCACTGTGGGGAGGGGCTGTATTGTGTCCGGGTTCACTGCGGGGAGGGGCTGTATTGTGTCCGGTTTAATGTGGGGAGGGGCTGTATTGTGCCGCACTCATTGTGGGGAGGGGCTGTATTGTGTCCGCACTCACTGTGGGGAGGGGCTGTATTGTGTCCGCACTCACTGTGGGGAGGGGCTATATTGTGTCCGCACTCACTGTGGGGAGGGGCTGTATTGTGTCTGCACTCACTGCGGGGAAGGGCTGTATTGTGTCTGCACTGACTGTGGGGAGGGGCTGTATTGTGTCTGCGCTCACTGTGGGGAGGGGCTGTATTGTGTCTGCGCTCACTGTGTGGAGGGGCTGTATTGTGTCCGGTTTAATGTGGGGAGGGGCTGTATTGTGTCCGGGTTCATTGTGGGGAGGGGCTTTATTGTGTCCGGGTTCACTGTGGGGAGGGTCTGTATTGTGTCTGCGCTCACTGTGTGTAGGGGCTGTATTGTGTCCGGGTTCACTGTGAGGAGGGGCTGTATTGTGTCCGGGTTCACTGTGGGGAGGGGCTATATTGTGTCTGCGCTCACTGTGGGGAGGGGCTGTATTGTGTCCGGGTTCACTGTGGGGAGGGGCTGTATTGTGTCCGGGTTCACTGGGGAGGGGCTGTATTGTGTCCGGGTTCACTGTGGGGAGGGGCTGTATTGTGTCCGGCTTCACTGTGGGGAGGGGCTGTATTGTGTCCGGGTTCACTGTGAGGAGGGGCTGTATTGTGTCCGGTTTAATGTGGGGAGGGGCTGTATTGTGTCCGGGTTCACTGTGGGGAGGGGCTGTATTGTGTCTGCGCTTACTGTGGGGAGGGGCTGTCGTGTGTCTGCGCTCACTGTGGGGAGAGGCTGTATTGTGTCTGCGCTCACTGTGGGGAGGGGCTGTATTGTGTCCGGGTTCACTGTGGGGAGGGACTGTATTGTGTTTGTGCTCACGGTGGGGAGGGGCTGTATTGTGTCCGGGTGCACTGTGGGGATGGACTGTATTGTGTCCGGGTTCACTGTGGGGAGAGGCTGTATTGTGTCTGCGCTCACTATGGGGAGAGGCTGTATTGTGCCCGGTTTAATGTGGGGAGGGGCTGTATTGTGTCTGCACTCACTGTGGGGAGGGGCTGTATTGTGTCCGGGTTCACGGTGGGGAGGGGACGTATTGTGTCTGCGCTCACTGTGGGGTGGGGCTGTATTGTGTCTGCGCTCACTGTGGGGAGAGGCTGTATTGTGTCCGGGTTCACTGTGGGGAGGGGCTGTATTGTGTCTGCGCTCACTGTGGGGAGGGGCTGTAGTGTGTCTGCGCTCACTGTGGGGAGAGGCTGTATTGTGTCTGCGCTCACTGTGGGGAGGGGCTGTATTGTGTCCGGGTTCACTGTGGGGAGGGACTGTATTGTGTCTGTGCTCACGGTGGGGAGGGGCTGTATTGTGTCCGGGTTCACTGTGGGGAGAGGCTGTATTGTGTCTGCGCTCACTATGGGGAGAGGCTGTATTGTTGCCGGTTTAATGTGGGGAGGGGCTGTATTGTGTCTGCACTCACTGTGGGGAGGGTCTGTATTGTGTCCGGGTTCACTGTGAGGAGGGGCTTTATTGTGTCCGGGTTCACTGTGGGGAGTGGCTGTATTGTGTCCGGGTTCACTGTGGGGAGGGGCTGTATTGTGTCCCCGCTCACTGTGGGGAGGGGCTGTATTGTGTCCGCGGTCACTGTGGGGAGGGGCTGTAATGTGTCCGGGTTCACTGTGGGGAGGGTCTGTATTGTGTCCCCGCTCACTGTTGGGAGGGGCTGTAATGTGTCCGGGTTCACTGTGGGGAGAGGCTGTATTGTGTCCAGTTTCACTGTGGGGAGGGGCTGCATTGTGTCCGGGTTCACTGTGGGGAGGGGCTGTATTGTGTCTGCGCTCACTGTGGGGAGGGGCTGTATTGTGTCTGCGCTCACTGTGGGGAGGGGCTGTATTGTGTCCAGTTTCACAGTGGGGAGGGGCTGTATTGTGTCGACGCTCACTGTGGGGAGGGGCTGTATTGTGTCTGCGCTCACTGTGGGGAGGGGCTGTATTGTGTCCGGCTTCACTGTGGGGAGGGGCTGTGTTGTGTCCGGGTTCACTGTGGGGAGGGGCTGTATTGCGTCCGGGTTCACTGTGGGGAGGGGCTGTATTGCGTCCGGGTTCACTGTGAGGAGGGGCTGTATTGTGTCCGGGTTCACTGTGGGGAGGGGCTGTATTGTGTCCGGGTTCACTGTGGGGAGGGGCTGTATTGTGTCCGGGTTCACTGTGGGGAGGGGACGTATTGTGTCTGCGCTCACTGTGGGGAGGGGCTGTATTGTGTCTGCGCTCACTGTGGGGAGGGGCTGTATTGTGTCTGCGCTCACTGTGGGGAGGGGCTGTATTGTGTCCGGGTTCACTGTGGGGCGGGGCTGTATTGTGTCTGCGCTCACTGTGGGGAGAGGCTGTATTGTGTCCGCACTCACTGTGGGGAGGGGCTGTATTGTGTCCGGGTTAACTGTGGGGAGGGTATGTATTGTGTCTCGGTTCACTGTGGGGAGGGGCTGTATTGTGTCCGGGTTTACTGTGGGGAGGGGCTGTATTGTGTCCGGGTTCACTGTGGGGAGGGGCTGTATTGTGTCCGGGTTCACTGTGAGGAGGGGCTGTAATGTGTCCGGTTTAATGTGGGGAGGGGCTGTATTGTGTCCGGGTTCATTGTGGGGAGGGGCTGTATTGTGTCCGGTTTCACTGTGGGGAGGGTCTGTATTGTGTCTGTGCTCACTGTCGGGAGGATCGATATTGTGTCTGTGCTCACTGTGGGGAGGGGCTGCATTGTATCTGTGCTCACTGTGGGGAGGGTCTGTATTGTGTCCGCGTTCACTGTGGGGAGTGGCTGTATTGTGTCCGGGTTCACTGTGGGGAGGGGCTGTATTGTGTCCCCGCTCACTGTGGGGAGGGGCTGTATTGTGTCCGCGGTCACTGTGCGGAGGGGCTGTATTGTGTCCGGGTTCACACTGGGGAGGGTTTGTATTGTGTCCGGGTTCACTGTGGGGAGGGTCTGTATTGTGTCCCCGCTCACTGTTGGGAGGGGCTGTAATGTGTCCGGGTTCACTGTGGGGAGAGGCTGTATTGTGTCCAGTTTCA
This sequence comes from Pristiophorus japonicus, assembly GCF_044704955.1. NCBI lineage: Eukaryota > Metazoa > Chordata > Chondrichthyes > Pristiophoridae > Pristiophorus > Pristiophorus japonicus. The sequence continues at coordinate 56,116,544 of NC_091983.1, forward strand.
CTGTGGGGAGGGGCTGCATTGTGTCCGGGTTCACTGTGGGGAGGGGCTGTATTGTGTCTGCGCTCACTGTGGGGAGGGGCTGTATTGTGTCTGCGCTCACTGTGGGGAGGGGCTGTATTGTGTCCAGTTTCACAGTGGGGAGGGGCTGTATTGTGTCGACGCTCACTGTGGGGAGGGGCTGTATTGTGTCTGCGCTCACTGTGGGGAGGGGCTGTATTGTGTCCAGTTTCACTGTGGGGAGGGGCTGTATTGTGTCCGGGTTCACTGTGGGGAGGGGCTGTATTGTGTCCGGGTTCACTGTGGGGAGGGGCTGTATTGTATCCGGGTTCACTGTGGGGAGGGACTGGATTGTGTCCGCACTCATTGTGGGGAGGGGCTGTATTGTATCCGCACTCACTGTGGGGACGGGCTGTATTGTGTCCGCACTCACTGTGGGGAGTTGCTGGATTGTGTCCGGGTTCACTGTGGGGAGGGGCTGTATTGTGTCCGGGTTCACTGTGTGGAGGCGCTGTATTGTGTGGGGGTTCACTGTGAGGAGGGGCTGTAGTGTGTCAGGGTTCACTGTGGGGAGGGGCTGTATTGTCTCCGTGTTCACTGTGGGGAGGGGCTGTATTGTGTCCGTGTTCACTGTGGGGAGGGGCTGTATTGTGTCCGGGTTCACTGTGGGGAGGGGCTGTTTTGTGTCCGGGTTCACTTTGGGGAGGGGCTGTATTGCGTCCGGGTTCACTGTGGGGAGGGGCTGTATTGTGTCCGGGTTCACTGTGGGGAGGGGCTGTATTGTGTCCGGGTTCACTGTGAGGAGGTGCTGTATTGTGTCCGGGTTCAATGTGGGGAGGGGCTGTATTGTGTCTGCGCTCACTGTGGGGAGGGGCTGTATAGTGTCCGGGTTCACTGTGGGGAGGGGCTGTATTGTGTCTGCGCTCACTGTGGGGAGGGGCTGTATTGTGTCCGGGTTCACTGTGGGGAGGGGCTAGATTGTGTCTGTGCTCACTGTGGGGAGGGTCTATATTGTGTCTGTGCTCACTGTGGGGAGGGGCTGTATTGTGTCTGTGCTCACTGTGGGGAGGGGCTGTATTGTGTCCGGGTTCACTGTGGGGAGGGGCTGTATTGTGTCCGGGTTCACTGCGGGGAGGGGCTGTATTGTGTCCGGTTTAATGTGGGGAGGGGCTGTATTGTGCCGCACTCATTGTGGGGAGGGGCTGTATTGTGTCCGCACTCACTGTGGGGAGGGGGTGTATTGTGTCCGCACTCACTGTGGGGAGGGGCTATATTGTGTCCGCACTCACTGTGGGGAGGGGCTGTATTGTGTCTGCACTCACTGCGGGGAAGGGCTGTATTGTGTCTGCACTGACTGTGGGGAGGGGCTGTATTGTGTCTGCGCTCACTGTGGGGAGGGGCTGTATTGTGTCTGCGCTCACTGTGTGGAGGGGCTGTATTGTGTCCGGTTTAATGTGGGGAGGGGCTGTATTGTGTCCGGGTTCATTGTGGGGAGGGGCTTTATTGTGTCCGGGTTCACTGTGAGGAGGGGCTGTATTGTGTCAGGGTTCACTGTGGGGAGGGGCTGTATTGTCTCCGTGTTCACTGTGGGGAGGGGCTGTATTGTGCCCGTGTTCACTGTGGGGAGGGGCTGTATTGTGTCCGGGTTCACTGTGGGGAGGGGCTGTTTTGTGTCCGGGTTCACTGTGGGGAGGGGCTGTATTGCGTCCGGGTTCACTGTGGGGAGGGGCTGTATTGTGTCCGGGTTCACTGTGGGGAGGGGCTGTATTGTGTTCAGTTTAATGTGGGGAGGGGCTGTATTGTGTCCGGGTGCATTGTGGGGAGGGGCTGTATTGTGTCCGGGTTCACTGTGGGGCGGGTCTGTATTGTGTCTGCGTTCACTGTGGGGAGGGGCTGTATTGTGTCCGGGTTCACTGTGAGGAGGTGCTGTATTGTGTCCGGGTTCACTGTGGGGAGGGGCTGTATTGTGTCTGCGCTCACTGTGGGGAGGGGCTGTATTGTGTCCGGGTTCACTGTGGGGAGGGGCTGTATTGTGTCTGTGCTCACTGTGGGGAGGGTCTATATTGTGTCTGTGCTCAATGTGGGGAGGGGCTGTATTGTGTCTGCGCTCACTGTGGGGAGGGGCTGTATTGTGTCCGGGTTCACTGTGGGGAGGGGCTGTATTGTGTCCGGGTTCACTGCGGGGAGGGGCTGTATTGTGTCCGGTTTAATGTGGGGAGGGGCTGTATTGTGCCGCACTCATTGTGGGGAGGGGCTGTATTGTGTCCGCACTCACTGTGGGGAGGGGCTGTATTGTGTCCGCACTCACTGTGGGGAGGGGCTATATTGTGTCCGCACTCACTGTGGGGAGGGGCTGTATTGTGTCTGCACTCACTGCGGGGAAGGGCTGTATTGTGTCTGCACTGACTGTGGGGAGGGGCTGTATTGTGTCTGCGCTCACTGTGGGGAGGGGCTGTATTGTGTCTGCGCTCACTGTGTGGAGGGGCTGTATTGTGTCCGGTTTAATGTGGGGAGGGGCTGTATTGTGTCCGGGTTCATTGTGGGGAGGGGCTTTATTGTGTCCGGGTTCACTGTGGGGAGGGTCTGTATTGTGTCTGCGCTCACTGTGTGTAGGGGCTGTATTGTGTCCGGGTTCACTGTGAGGAGGGGCTGTATTGTGTCCGGGTTCACTGTGGGGAGGGGCTATATTGTGTCTGCGCTCACTGTGGGGAGGGGCTGTATTGTGTCCGGGTTCACTGTGGGGAGGGGCTGTATTGTGTCCGGGTTCACTGGGGAGGGGCTGTATTGTGTCCGGGTTCACTGTGGGGAGGGGCTGTATTGTGTCCGGCTTCACTGTGGGGAGGGGCTGTATTGTGTCCGGGTTCACTGTGAGGAGGGGCTGTATTGTGTCCGGTTTAATGTGGGGAGGGGCTGTATTGTGTCCGGGTTCACTGTGGGGAGGGGCTGTATTGTGTCCGGGTTCACTGTGGGGAGGGGCTGTATTGTGTCCGGGTTCACTGTGGGGAGGGGCTGTATTGTGTCTGCGCTCACTGTGGGGAGGGGCTGTATTGTGTCTGCGCTCACTGTGGGGAGAGGCTGTATTGTGTCCGGGTTCACTGTGGGGAGGGGCTGCATTGTGTCCGGGTTCACTGTGGGGAGGGGCTGTATTTTGTCTGCGCTCACTGTGGGGAGGGGCTGTATTGTGTCCGGGTTCACTGTGGGGAGGGGCTGTATTGTGTCTGTGCTCACTGTGGGGAGGGTCGATATTGTGTCTGTGCTCATTGTGGGGAGGGGCTGTATTGTGTCAGTGCTCACTGTGGGGAGGGTCTGTATTGTGTCCGGGTTCACTGTGAGGAGGGGCTGTATTGTGTCCGCACTCACTGTGGGGAGTTGCTGGATTGTGTCCGCACTCACTGTGGGGAGGGGCTGTATTGTGTCGGCACTCACTGTGGGGAGGGGCTGTATTGTGTCCGGGTTCACTGTGGGGAGGGGCTGTATTGTGTCCGGGTTCACTGTGTGGAGGGGCTGTATTGTGTCCGGGTTCACTGTGAGGAGGTGCTGTATTGTGTCCGGGTTCACTGTGGGGAGGGGCTGTATTGTGTCTGCGCTCACTGTGGGGAGGGGCTGTATTGTGTCCGGGTTCACTGTGGGGAGTGGCTGTATTGTGTCTCCGCTCACTGTGGGGAGGGGCTGTATTGTGTCCGGGTTCACTGTGGGGAGGGGCTGTATTGTGTCTGTGCTCACTGTGGGGAGGGTCTATATTGTGTCTGTGCTCACTGTGGGGAGGGGCTGTATTGTGTCTGCGGTCACTGTGGGGAGGGGCTGTATTGTGTCCGGGTTCACTGTGGGGAGGGGCTGTATTGTGTCCGGGTTCACTGCGGGGAGGGGGGCTGTATTGTGTCCGGTTTAATGTGGGGAGGGGCTGTATTGTGCCGCACTCATTGTGGGGAGGGGCTGTATTGTGTCCGCACTCACTGTGGGGAGGGGCTATATTGTGTCCGCACTCACTGTGGGGAGGGGCTGTATTGTGTCCGGGTTCACTGTGGGGAGGGGCTGTATTGTGTCTGCGCTCACTGTGGGGAGGGGCAGTAGTGTGTCCGCACTCACTGTGGGGAGGGGCTGTATTGTGTCCGCACTCACTGTGGGGAGGGGCTGTATTGTGTCTGCACTCACTGTGGGGAGGGGCTGTATTGTGTCTGCGCTCACTGTGGGGAGGGGCTGTATTGTGTCCGGGTTCACTGTGGGGAGGGGCTGTATTGTGTCCGGGTTCACTGTGGGGAGGGGCTGTATTGTGTCCGGGTTCACTGTGAGGAGGGGCTGTATTGTGTCCGGGTTCACTGTGGGGAGGGGCTGTATTGTGTCCGGGTTCACTGTGAGGAGGGGATATATTGTGTCCGCACTCACTGTGGGGAGGGGCTGTATTGTGTCCGGGTTCACTGTGGGGAGGGGCTGGATTGTGTCCGGGTTCACTGTGAGGAGGGGCTGTATTGTGTCAGGGTTCACTGTGGGGAGGGGCTGTATTGTGTCCGTGTTCACTGTGGGGAGGGGCTGTATTGTGTCCGGGTTAACTGTGGGGAGGGTATGTATTGTGTCTGGGTTCACTGTGGGGAGGGGCTGTATTGTGTCCGGGTTTACTGTGGGGAGGGGCTGTATTGTGTCCGGGTTCACTGTGGGGAGGGGCTGTATTGTGTCCGGGTTCACTGTGAGGAGGGGCTGTAATGTGTCCGGTTTAATGTGGGGAGGGGCTGTATTGTGTCCGGGTTCATTGTGGGGAGGGGCTGTATTGTGTCCGGGTTCACTGTGGGGAGGGTCTGTATTGTGTCTGTGCTCACTGTGGGGAGGATCGATATTGTGTCTGTGCTCACTGTGGGGAGGGGCTGCATTGTATCTGTGCTCACTGTGGGGAGGGTCTGTATTGTGTCCGCGTTCACTGTGGGGAGTGGCTGTATTGTGTCCGGGTTCACTGTGGGGAGGGGCTGTATTGTGTCCCCGCTCACTGTGGGGAGGGGCTGTATTGTGTCCGCGGTCACTGTGCGGAGGGGCTGTATTGTGTCCGGGTTCACACTGGGGAGGGTTTGTATTGTGTCCGGGTTCACTGTGGGGAGGGTCTGTATTGTGTCCCCGCTCACTGTTGGGAGGGGCTGTAATGTGTCCGGGTTCACTGTGGGGAGAGGCTGTATTGTGTCCAGTTTCACTGTGGGGAGGGGCTGCATTGTGTCCGGGTTCACTGTGGGGAGGGGCTGTATTGTGTCTGCGCTCACTGTGGGGAGGGGCTGTATTGTGTCTGCGCTCACTGTGGGGAGGGGCTGTATTGTGTCCAGTTTCACAGTGGGGAGGGGCTGTATTGTGTCGACGCTCACTGTGGGGAGGGGCTGTATTGTGTCTGCGCTCACTGTGGGGAGGGGCTGTATTGTGTCCAGTTTCACTGTGGGGAGGGGCTGTATTGTGTCCGGGTTCACTGTGGGGAGGGGCTGTATTGTGTCCGGGTTCACTGTGGGGAGGGGCTGTATTGTATCCGGGTTCACTGTGGGGAGGGACTGGATTGTGTCCGCACTCATTGTGGGGAGGGGCTGTATTGTATCCGCACTCACTGTGGGGACGGGCTGTATTGTGTCCGCACTCACTGTGGGGAGTTGCTGGATTGTGTCCGGGTTCACTGTGGGGAGGGGCTGTATTGTGTCCGGGTTCACTGTGTGGAGGCGCTGTATTGTGTGGGGGTTCACTGTGAGGAGGGGCTGTAGTGTGTCAGGGTTCACTGTGAGGAGGGGCTGTATTGTCTCCGTGTTCACTGTGGGGAGGGGCTGTATTGTGTCCGTGTTCACTGTGGGGAGGGGCTGTATTGTGTCCGGGTTCACTGTGGGGAGGGGCTGTTTTGTGTCCGGGTTCACTTTGGGGAGGGGCTGTATTGCGTCCGGGTTCACTGTGGGGAGGGGCTGTATTGTGTCCGGGTTCACTGTGGGGATGGGCTGTATTGTGTTCGGTTTAACGTGGGGAGGCGCTGTATTGTGTCCGGGTGCATTGTGGGGAGGGGCTGTATTGTGTCCGGGTTCACTGTGGGGAGGGTCTGTATTGTGTCTGCGCTCACTGTGGGGAGGGGCTGTATTGTGTCCGGGTTCACTGTGAGGAGGTGCTGTATTGTGTCCGGGTTCAATGTGGGGAGGGGCTGTATTGTGTCTGCGCTCACTGTGGGGAGGGGCTGTATAGTGTCCGGGTTCACTGTGGGGAGGGGCTGTATTGTGTCTGCGCTCACTGTGGGGAGGGGCTGTATTGTGTCCGGGTTCACTGTGGGGAGGGGCTAGATTGTGTCTGTGCTCACTGTGGGGAGGGTCTATATTGTGTCTGTGCTCACTGTGGGGAGGGGCTGTATTGTGTCTGTGCTCACTGTGGGGAGGGGCTGTATTGTGTCCGGGTTCACTGTGGGGAGGGGCTGTATTGTGTCCGGGTTCACTGCGGGGAGGGGCTGTATTGTGTCCGGTTTAATGTGGGGAGGGGCTGTATTGTGCCGCACTCATTGTGGGGAGGGGCTGTATTGTGTCCGCACTCACTGTGGGGAGGGGGTGTATTGTGTCCGCACTCACTGTGGGGAGGGGCTATATTGTGTCCGCACTCACTGTGGGGAGGGGCTGTATTGTGTCTGCACTCACTGCGGGGAAGGGCTGTATTGTGTCTGCACTGACTGTGGGGAGGGGCTGTATTGTGTCTGCGCTCACTGTGGGGAGGGGCTGTATTGTGTCTGCGCTCACTGTGTGGAGGGGCTGTATTGTGTCCGGTTTAATGTGGGGAGGGGCTGTATTGTGTCCGGGTTCATTGTGGGGAGGGGCTTTATTGTGTCCGGGTTCACTGTGGGGAGTTGCTGGATTGTGTCCGGGTTCACTGTGGGGAGGGGCTGTATTGTGTCCGGGTTCACTGTGTGGAGGCGCTGTATTGTGTCCGGGTTCACTGTGAGGAGGGGCTGTATTGTGTCAGGGTTCACTGTGGGGAGGGGCTGTATTGTCTCCGTGTTCACTGTGGGGAGGGGCTGTATTGTGTCCGTGTTCACTGTGGGGAGGGGCTGTATTGTGTCCGGGTTCACTGTGGGGAGGGGCTGTTTTGTGTCCGGGTTCACTGTGGGGAGGGGCTGTATTGCGTCCGGGTTCACTGTGGGGAGGGGCTGTATTGTGTCCGGGTTCACTGTGGGGAGGGGCTGTATTGTGTTCGGTTTAATGTGGGGAGGGGCTGTATTGTGTCCGGGTGCATTGTGGGGAGGGGCTGTATTGTGTCCGGGTTCACTGTGGGGCGGGTCTGTATTGTGTCTGCGCTCACTGTGGGGAGGGGCTGTATTGTGTCCGGGTTCACTGTGAGGAGGTGCTGTATTGTGTCCGGGTTCACTGTGGGGAGGGGCTGTATTGTGTCCGCACTCACTGTGGGGAGGGGCTATATTGTGTCCGCACTCACTGTGGGGAGGGGCTGTATTGTGTCCGGGTTCACTGTGGGGAGGGGCTGTATTGTGTCCGGGTTCACTGTGGGGAGGGGACGTATTGTGTCTGCGCTCACTGTGGGGAGGGGCTGTATTGTGTCTGCGCTCACTGTGGGGAGAGGCTGTATTGTGTCCGGGTTCACTGTGGGGAGGGGCTGTATTGTGTCTGCGCTCACTGTGGGGAGGGGCAGTAGTGTGTCCGCACTCACTGTGGGGAGGGGCTGTATTGTGTCCGCACTCACTGTGGGGAGGGGCTGTATTGTGTCTGCACTCACTGTGGGGAGGGGCTGTATTGTGTCTGCGCTCACTGTGGGGAGGGGCTGTATTGTGTCCGGGTTCACTGTGGGGAGGGGCTGTATTGTGTCCGGGTTCACTGTGGGGAGGGGCTGTATTGTGTCCGGGTTCACTGTGAGGAGGGGCTGTATTGTGTCCGGGTTCACTGTGGGGAGGGGCTGTATTGTGTCCGGGTTCACTGTGAGGAGGGGATGTATTGTGTCCGCACTCACTGTGGGGAGGGGCTGTATTGTGTCCGGGTTCACTGTGGGGAGGGGCTGGATTGTGTCCGGGTTCACTGTGAGGAGGGGCTGTATTGTGTCAGGGTTCACTGTGGGGAGGGGCTGTATTGTGTCCGTGTTCACTGTGGGGAGGGGCTGTATTGTGTCCGGGTTAACTGTGGGGAGGGTATGTATTGTGTCTGGGTTCACTGTGGGGAGGGGCTGTATTGTGTCCGGGTTTACTGTGGGGAGGGGCTGTATTGTGTCCGGGTTCACTGTGGGGAGGGGCTGTATTGTGTCCGGGTTCACTGTGAGGAGGGGCTGTAATGTGTCCGGTTTAATGTGGGGAGGGGCTGTATTGTGTCCGGGTTCATTGTGGGGAGGGGCTGTATTGTGTCCGGGTTCACTGTGGGGAGGGTCTGTATTGTGTCTGTGCTCACTGTGGGGAGGATCGATATTGTGTCTGTGCTCACTGTGGGGAGGGGCTGCATTGTATCTGTGCTCACTGTGGGGAGGGTCTGTATTGTGTCCGCGTTCACTGTGGGGAGTGGCTGTATTGTGTCCGGGTTCACTGTGGGGAGGGGCTGTATTGTGTCCCCGCTCACTGTGGGGAGTGGCTGTATTGTGTCCGCGGTCACTGTGCGGAGGGGCTGTATTGTGTCCGGGTTCACACTGGGGAGGGTTTGTATTGTGTCCGGGTTCACTGTGGGGAGGGTCTGTATTGTGTCCCCGCTCACTGTTGGGAGGGGCTGTAATGTGTCCGGGTTCACTGTGGGGAGAGGCTGTATTGTGTCCAGTTTCACTGTGGGGAGGGGCTGCATTGTGTCCGGGTTCACTGTGGGGAGGGGCTGTATTGTGTCTGCGCTCACTGTGGGGAGGGGCTGTATTGTGTCTGCGCTCACTGTGGGGAGGGGCTGTATTGTGTCCAGTTTCACAGTGGGGAGGGGCTGTATTGTGTCGACGCTCACTGTGGGGAGGGGCTGTATTGTGTCTGCGCTCACTGTGGGGAGGGGCTGTATTGTGTCCAGTTTCACTGTGGGGAGGGGCTGTATTGTGTCCGGGTTCACTGTGGGGAGGGGCTGTATTGTGTCCGGGTTCACTGTGGGGAGGGGCTGTATTGTATCCGGGTTCACTGTGGGGAGGGACTGGATTGTGTCCGCACTCATTGTGGGGAGGGGCTGTATTGTATCCGCACTCACTGTGGGGACGGGCTGTTTTGTGTCCGGGTTCACTTTGGGGAGGGTCTGTATTGTGTCTGCGCTCACTGTGGGGAGGGGCTGTATTGTGTCCGGGTTCACTGTGAGGAGGTGCTGTATTGTGTCCGGGTTCACACTGGGGAGGGTTTGTATTGTGTCCGGGTTCACTGTGGGGAGGGTCTGTATTGTGTGGGGGTTCACTGTGAGGAGGGGCTGTAGTGTGTCAGGGTTCACTGTGGGGAGGGGCTGTATTGTCTCCGTGTTCACTGTGGGGAGGGGCTGTATTGTGTCCGTGTTCACTGTGGGGAGGGGCTGTATTTGTCCGGGTTCACTGTGGGGAGGGGCTGTATTGTGTCCGGGTTCACACTGGGGAGGGTTTGTATTGTGTCCGGGTTCACTGTGGGGAGGGTCTGTATTGTGTCCCCGCTCACTGTTGGGAGGGGCTGTAATGTGTCCGGGTTCACTGTGGGGAGAGGCTGTATTGTGTCCAGTTTCACTGTGGGGAGGGGCTGGATTGTGTCCGGGTTCACTGTGGGGAGGGGCTGTATTGTGTCCGGGTTCACTGTGTGGAGGCGCTGTATTGTGTGGGGGTTCACTGTGAGGAGGGGCTGTAGTGTGTCAGGGTTCACTGTGGGGAGGGGCTGTATTGTCTCCGTGTTCACTGTGGGGAGGGGCTGTATTGTGTCCGTGTTCACTGTGGGGAGGGGCTGTATTGTGTCCGGGTTCACTGTGGGGAGGGGCTGTTTTGTGTCCGGGTTCACTTTGGGGAGGGGCTGTATTGCGTCCGGGTTCACTGTGGGGAGGGGCTGTATTGTGTCCGGGTTCACTGTGGGGATGTGCTGTATTGTGTTCGGTTTAACGTGGGGAGGCGCTGTATTGTGTCCGGGTGCATTGTGGGGAGGGGCTGTATTGTGTCCGGGTTCACTGTGGGGAGGGTCTGTATTGTGTCTGCGCTCACTGTGGGGAGGGGCTGTTTTGTGTCCGGGTTCACTGTGAGGAGGTGCTGTATTGTGTCCGGGTTCAATGTGGGGAGGGGCTGTATTGTGTCCGTGTTCACTGTGGGGAGGGGCTGTATTGTGTCCGGGTTAACTGTGGGGAGGGTATATATTGTGTCTGGGTTCACTGTGGGGAGGGGCTGTATTGTGTCCGGGTTTACTGTGGGGAGGGGCTGTATTGTGTCCGGGTTCACTGTGGGGAGGGGCTGTATTGTGTCCGGGTTCACTGTGAGGAGGGGCTGTAATGTGTCCGGTTTAATGTGGGGAGGGGCTGTATTGTGTCCGGGTTCATTGTGGGGAGGGGCTGTATTGTGTCCGGGTTCACTGTGGGGAGGGTCTGTATTGTGTCTGTGCTCACTGTGGGGAGGATCGATATTGTGTCTGTGCTCACTGTGGGGAGGGGCTGCATTGTATCTGTGCTCACTGTGGGGAGGGTCTGTATTGTGTCCGCGTTCACTGTGGGGAGTGGCTGTATTGTGTCCGGGTTCACTGTGGGGAGGGGCTGTATTGTGTCCCCGCTCACTGTGGGGAGGGGCTGTATTGTGTCCGCGGTCACTGTGCGGAGGGGCTGTATTGTGTCCGGGTTCACACTGGGGAGGGTTTGTATTGTGTCCGGGTTCACTGTGGGGAGGGTCTGTATTGTGTCCCCGCTCACTGTTGGGAGGGGCTGTAATGTGTCCGGGTTCACTGTGGGGAGAGGCTGTATTGTGTCCAGTTTCACTGTGGGGAGGGGCTGTATTGTGTCTGCGCTCACTGTGGGGAGGGGCTGTATTGTGTCTGCGCTCACTGTGGGGAGGGGCTGTATTGTGTCCAGTTTCACAGTGGGGAGGGGCTGTATTGTGTCGACGCTCACTGTGGGGAGGGGCTGTATTGTGTCTGCGCTCACTGTGGGGAGGGGCTGTATTGTGTCCAGTTTCACTGTGGGGAGGGGCTGTATTGTGTCCGGGTTCACTGTGGGGAGGGGCTGTATTGTGTCCGGGTTCACTGTGGGGAGGGGCTGTATTGTATCCGGGTTCACTGTGGGGAGGGACTGGATTGTGTCCGCACTCATTGTGGGGAGGGGCTGTATTGTATCCGCACTCACTGTGGGGACGGGCTGTATTGTGTCCGCACTCACTGTGGGGAGTTGCTGGATTGTGTCCGGGTTCACTGTGGGGAGGGGCTGTATTGTGTCCGGGTTCACTGTGTGGAGGCGCTGTATTGTGTGGGGGTTCACTGTGAGGAGGGGCTGTAGTGTGTCAGGGTTCACTGTGGGGAGGGGCTGTATTGTCTCCGTGTTCACTGTGGGGAGGGGCTGTATTGTGTCCGTGTTCACTGTGGGGAGGGGCTATATTGTGTCCGGGTTCACTGTGGGGAGGGGCTGTTTTGTGTCCGGGTTCACTTTGGGGAGGGGCTGTATTGCGTCCGGGTTCACTGTGGGGAGGGGCTGTATTGTGTCCGGGTTCACTGTGGGGATGGGCTGTATTGTGTTCGGTTTAACGTGGGGAGGCGCTGTATTGTGTCCGGGTGCATTGTGGGGAGGGGCTGTATTGTGTCCGGGTTCACTGTGGGGAGGGTCTGTATTGTGTCTGCGCTCACTGTGGGGAGGGGCTGTATTGTGTCCGGGTTCACTGTGAGGAGGTGCTGTATTGTGTCCGGGTTCAATGTGGGGAGGGGCTGTATTGTGTCTGCGCTCACTGTGGGGAGGGGCTGTATTGTGTCCGCACTCACTGTGGGGAGGGGGTGTATTGTGTCCGCACTCACTGTGGGGAGGGGCTATATTGTGTCCGCACTCACTGTGGGGAGGGGCTGTATTGTGTCTGCACTCACTGCGGGGAAGGGCTGTATTGTGTCTGCACTGACTGTGGGGAGGGGCTGTATTGTGTCTGCGCTCACTGTGGGGAGGGGCTGTATTGTGTCTGCGCTCACTGTGTGGAGGGGCTGTATTGTGTCCGGTTTAATGTGGGGAGGGGCTGTATTGTGTCCGGGTTCATTGTGGGGAGGGGCTTTATTGTGTCCGGGTTCACTGTGGGGAGTTGCTGGATTGTGTCCGGGTTCACTGTGGGGAGGGGCTGTATTGTGTCCGGGTTCACTGTGTGGAGGCGCTGTATTGTGTCCGGGTTCACTGTGAGGAGGGGCTGTATTGTGTCAGGGTTCACTGTGGGGAGGGGCTGTATTGTCTCCGTGTTCACTGTGGGGAGGGGCTGTATTGTGTCCGTGTTCACTGTGGGGAGGGGCTATATTGTGTCCGGGTTCACTGTGGGGAGGGGCTGTTTTGTGTCCGGGTTCACTTTGGGGAGGGGCTGTATTGCGTCCGGGTTCACTGTGGGGAGGGGCTGTATTGTGTCCGGGTTCACTGTGGGGATGGGCTGTATTGTGTTCGGTTTAACGTGGGGAGGCGCTGTATTGTGTCCGGGTGCATTGTGGGGAGGGGCTGTATTGTGTCCGGGTTCACTGTGGGGAGGGTCTGTATTGTGTCTGCGCTCACTGTGGGGAGGGGCTGTATTGTGTCCGGGTTCACTGTGAGGAGGTGCTGTATTGTGTCCGGGTTCAATGTGGGGAGGGGCTGTATTGTGTCTGCGCTCACTGTGGGGAGGGGCTGTATTGTGTCCGCACTCACTGTGGGGAGGGGGTGTATTGTGTCCGCACTCACTGTGGGGAGGGGCTATATTGTGTCCGCACTCACTGTGGGGAGGGGCTGTATTGTGTCTGCACTCACTGCGGGGAAGGGCTGTATTGTGTCTGCACTGACTGTGGGGAGGGGCTGTATTGTGTCTGCGCTCACTGTGGGGAGGGGCTGTATTGTGTCTGCGCTCACTGTGTGGAGGGGCTGTATTGTGTCCGGTTTAATGTGGGGAGGGGCTGTATTGTGTCCGGGTTCATTGTGGGGAGGGGCTTTATTGTGTCCGGGTTCACTGTGGGGAGTTGCTGGATTGTGTCCGGGTTCACTGTGGGGAGGGGCTGTATTGTGTCCGGGTTCACTGTGTGGAGGCGCTGTATTGTGTCCGGGTTCACTGTGAGGAGGGGCTGTATTGTGTCAGGGTTCACTGTGGGGAGGGGCTGTATTGTCTCCGTGTTCACTGTGGGGAGGGGCTGTATTGTGTCCGTGTTCACTGTGGGGAGGGGCTGTATTGTGTCCGGGTTCACTGTGGGGAGGGGCTGTTTTGTGTCCGGGTTCACTGTGGGGAGGGGCTGTATTGCGTCCGGGTTCACTGTGGGGAGGGGCTGTATTGTGTCCGGGTTCACTGTGGGGAGGGGCTGTATTGTGTTCGGTTTAATGTGGGGAGGGGCTGTATTGTGTCCGGGTGCATTGTGGGGAGGGGCTGTATTGTGTCCGGGTTCACTGTGGGGCGGGTCTGTATTGTGTCTGCGCTCACTGTGGGGAGGGGCTGTATTGTGTCCGGGTTCACTGTGAGGAGGTGCTGTATTGTGTCCGGGTTCACTGTGGGGAGGGGCTGTATTGTGTCTGCGCTCACTGTGGGGAGGGGCTGTATTGTGTCCGGGTTCACTGTGGGGAGGGGCTGTATTGTGTCTGTGCTCACTGTGGGGAGGGTCTATATTGTGTCTGTGCTCACTGTGGGGAGGGGCTGTATTGTGTCTGCGCTCACTGTGGGGAGGGGCTGTATTGTGTCCGGGTTCACTGTGGGGAGGGGCTGTATTGTGTCCGGGTTCACTGCGGGGAGGGGCTGTATTGTGTCCGGTTTAATGTGGGGAGGGGCTGTATTGTGCCGCACTCATTGTGGGGAGGGGCTGTATTGTGTCCGCACTCACTGTGGGGAGGGGCTGTATTGTGTCCGCACTCACTGTGGGGAGGGGCTATATTGTGTCCGCACTCACTATGGGGAGGGGCTGTATTGTGTCTGCACTCACTGCGGGGAAGGGCTGTATTGTGTCTGCACTGACTGTGGGGAGGGGCTGTATTGTGTCTGCGCTCACTGTGGGGAGGGGCTGTATTGTGTCTGCGCTCACTGTGTGGAGGGGCTGTATTGTGTCCGGTTTAATGTGGGGAGGGGCTGTATTGTGTCCGGGTTCATTGTGGGGAGGGGCTTTATTGTGTCCGGGTTCACTGTGGGGAGGGTCTGTATTGTGTCTGCGCTCACTGTGTGTAGGGGCTGTATTGTGTCCGGGTTCACTGTGAGGAGGGGCTGTATTGTGTCCGGGTTCACTGTGGGGAGGGGCTATATTGTGTCTGCGCTCACTGTGGGGAGGGGCTGTATTGTGTCCGGGTTCACTGTGGGGAGGGGCTGTATTGTGTCCGGGTTCACTGGGGAGGGGCTGTATTGTGTCCGTGTTCACTGTGGGGAGGGGCTGTATTGTGTCCGGGTTCACTGTGGGGAGGGGCTGTTTTGTGTCCGGGTTCACTTTGGGGAGGGGCTGTATTGCGTCCGGGTTCACTGTGGGGAGGGGCTGTATTGTGTCCGGGTTCACTGTGGGGATGGGCTGTATTGTGTTCGGTTTAACGTGGGGAGGCGCTGTATTGTGTCCGGGTGCATTGTGGGGAGGGGCTGTATTGTGTCCGGGTTCACTGTGGGGAGGGTCTGTATTGTGTCTGCGCTCACTGTGGGGAGGGGCTGTATTGTGTCCGGGTTCACTGTGAGGAGTTGCTGTATTGTGTCCGGGTTCAATGTGGGGAGGGGCTGTATTGTGTCTGCGCTCACTGTGGGGAGGGGCTGTATAGTGTCCGGGTTCACTGTGGGGAGGGGCTGTATTGTGTCTGCGCTCACTGTGGGGAGGGGCTGTATTGTGTCCGGGTTCACTGTGGGGAGGGGCTAGATTGTGTCTGTGCTCACTGTGGGGAGGGTCTATATTGTGTCTGTGCTCACTGTGGGGAGGGGCTGTATTGTGTCTGTGCTCACTGTGGGGAGGGGCTGTATTGTGTCCGGGTTCACTGTGGGGAGGGGCTGTATTGTGTCCGGGTTCACTGCGGGGAGGGGCTGTATTGTGTCCGGTTTAATGTGGGGAGGGGCTGTATTGTGCCGCACTCATTGTGGGGAGGGGCTGTATTGTGTCCGCACTCACTGTGGGGAGGGGGTGTATTGTGTCCGCACTCACTGTGGGGAGGGGCTATATTGTGTCCGCACTCACTGTGGGGAGGGGCTGTATTGTGTCTGCACTCACTGCGGGGAAGGGCTGTATTGTGTCTGCACTGACTGTGGGGAGGGGCTGTATTGTGTCTGCGCTCACTGTGGGGAGGGGCTGTATTGTGTCTGCGCTCACTGTGTGGAGGGGCTGTATTGTGTCCGGTTTAATGTGGGGAGGGGCTGTATTGTGTCCGGGTTCATTGTGGGGAGGGGCTTTATTGTGTCCGGGTTCACTGTGGGGAGTTGCTGGATTGTGTCCGGGTTCACTGTGGGGAGGGGCTGTATTGTGTCCGGGTTCACTGTGTGGAGGCGCTGTATTGTGTCCGGGTTCACTGTGAGGAGGGGCTGTATTGTGTCAGGGTTCACTGTGGGGAGGGGCTGTATTGTCTCCGTGTTCACTGTGGGGAGGGGCTGTATTGTGTCCGTGTTCACTGTGGGGAGGGGCTGTATTGTGTCCGGGTTCACTGTGGGGAGGGGCTGTTTTGTGTCCGGGTTCACTGTGGGGAGGGGCTGTATTGCGTCCGGGTTCACTGTGGGGAGGGGCTGTATTGTGTCCGGGTTCACTGTGGGGAGGGGCTGTATTGTGTTCGGTTTAATGTGGGGAGGGGCTGTATTGTGTCCGGGTGCATTGTGGGGAGGGGCTGTATTGTGTCCGGGTTCACTGTGGGGAGGGGCTGTATTGTGTCTGCGCTCACTGTGGGGAGGGGCTGTATTGTGTCCGGGTTCACTGTGAGGAGGTGCTGTATTGTGTCCGGGTTCACTGTGGGGAGGTGCTGTATTGTGTCTGCGCTCACTGTGGGGAGGGGCTGTATTGTGTCCGGGTTCACTGTGGGGAGGGGCTGTATTGTGTCTGTGCTCACTGTGGGGAGGGTCTATATTGTGTCTGTGCTCACTGTGGGGAGGGGCTGTATTGTGTCTGCGCTCACTGTGGGGAGGGGCTGTATTGTGTCCGGGTTCACTGTGGGGAGGGGCTGTATTGTGTCCGGGTTCACTGCGGGGAGGGGCTGTATTGTGTCCGGTTTAATGTGGGGAGGGGCTGTATTGTGCCGCACTCATTGTGGGGAGGGGCTGTATTGTGTCCGCACTCACTGTGGGGAGGGGCTGTATTGTGTCCGCACTCACTGTGGGGAGGGGCTATATTGTGTCCGCACTCACTGTGGGGAGGGGCTGTATTGTGTCTGCGCTCACTGTGTGGAGGGGCTGTATTGTGTCCGGTTTAATGTGGGGAGGGGCTGTATTGTGTCCGGGTTCATTGTGGGGAGGGGCTTTATTGTGTCCGGGTTCACTGTGGGGAGGGTCTGTATTGTGTCTGCGCTCACTGTGTGTAGGGGCTGTATTGTGTCCGGGTTCACTGTGAGGAGGGGCTGTATTGTGTCCGGGTTCACTGTGGGGAGGGTCTATATTGTGTCTGCGCTCACTGTGGGGAGGGGCTGTATTGTGTCCGGGTTCACTGTGGGGAGGGGCTGTATTGTGTCCGGGTTCACTGGGGAGGGGCTGTATTGTGTCCGGGTTCACTGTGGGGAGGGGCTGTATTGTGTCCGGCTTCACTGTGGGGAGGGGCTGTATTGTGTCCGGGTTCACTGTGAGGAGGGGCTGTATTGTGTCCGGTTTAATGTGGGGAGGGGCTGTATTGTGTCCGGGTTCACTGTGGGGAGGGGCTGTATTGTGTCTGCGCTTACTGTGGGGAGGGGCTGTCGTGTGTCTGCGCTCACTGTGGGGAGAGGCTGTATTGTGTCTGCGCTCACTGTGGGGAGGGGCTGTATTGTGTCCGGGTTCACTGTGGGGAGGGACTGTATTGTGTTTGTGCTCACGGTGGGGAGGGGCTGTATTGTGTCCGGGTGCACTGTGGGGATGGACTGTATTGTGTCCGGGTTCACTGTGGGGAGAGGCTGTATTGTGTCTGCGCTCACTATGGGGAGAGGCTGTATTGTGCCCGGTTTAATGTGGGGAGGGGCTGTATTGTGTCTGCACTCACTGTGGGGAGGGGCTGTATTGTGTCCGGGTTCAGGGTGGGGAGGGGACGTATTGTGTCTGCGCTCACTGTGGGGTGGGGCTGTATTGTGTCTGCGCTCACTGTGGGGAGAGGCTGTATTGTGTCCGGGTTCACTGTGGGGAGGGGCTGTATTGTGTCTGCGCTCACTGTGGGGAGGGGCTGTAGTGTGTCTGCGCTCACTGTGGGGAGGGGCTATATTGTGTCCGCACTCACTGTGGGGAGGGGCAGTAGTGTGTCCGCACTCACTGTGGGGAGGGGCTGTATTGTGTCCGCACTCACTGTGGGGAGGGGCTGTATTGTGTCTGCACTCACTGTGGGGAGGGGCTGTATTGTGTCTGCGCTCACTGTGGGGAGGGGCTGTATTGTGTCCGGGTTCACTGTGGGGAGGGGCTGTATTGTGTCCGGGTTCACTGTGGGGAGGGGCTGTATTGTGTCCGGGTTCACTGTGAGGAGGGGCTGTATTGTGTCCGGGTTCACTGTGGGGAGGGGCTGTATTGTGTCCGGGTTCACTGTGAGGAGGGGATGTATTGTGTCCGCACTCACTGTGGGGAGGGGCTGTATTGTGTCCGGGTTCACTGTGGGGAGGGGCTGGATTGTGTCCGGGTTCACTGTGAGGAGGGGCTGTATTGTGTCAGGGTTCACTGTGGGGAGGGGCTGTATTGTGTCCGTGTTCACTGTGGGGAGGGGCTGTATTGTGTCCGGGTTAACTGTGGGGAGGGTATGTATTGTGTCTGGGTTCACTGTGGGGAGGGGCTGTATTGTGTCCGGGTTTACTGTGGGGAGGGGCTGTATTGTGTCCGGGTTCACTGTGGGGAGGGGCTGTATTGTGTCCGGGTTCACTGTGAGGAGGGGCTGTAATGTGTCCGGTTTAATGTGGGGAGGGGCTGTATTGTGTCCGGGTTCATTGTGGGGAGGGGCTGTATTGTGTCCGGGTTCACTGTGGGGAGGGTCTGTATTGTGTCTGTGCTCACTGTGGGGAGGATCGATATTGTGTCTGTGCTCACTGTGGGGAGGGGCTGCATTGTATCTGTGCTCACTGTGGGGAGGGTCTGTATTGTGTCCGCGTTCACTGTGGGGAGTGGCTGTATTGTGTCCGGGTTCACTGTGGGGAGGGGCTGTATTGTGTCCCCGCTCACTGTGGGGAGGGGCTGTATTGTGTCCGCGGTCACTGTGCGGAGGGGCTGTATTGTGTCCGGGTTCACACTGGGGAGGGTTTGTATTGTGTCCGGGTTCACTGTGGGGAGGGTCTGTATTGTGTCCCCGCTCACTGTTGGGAGGGGCTGTAATGTGTCCGGGTTCACTGTGGGGAGAGGCTGTATTGTGTCCAGTTTCACTGTGGGGAGGGGCTGCATTGTGTCCGGGTTCACTGTGGGGAGGGGCTGTATTGTGTCTGCGCTCACTGTGGGGAGGGGCTGTATTGTGTCTGCGCTCACTGTGGGGAGGGGCTGTATTGTGTCCAGTTTCACAGTGGGGAGGGGCTGTATTGTGTCGACGCTCACTGTGGGGAGGGGCTGTATTGTGTCTGCGCTCACTGTGGGGAGGGGCTGTATTGTGTCCAGTTTCACTGTGGGGAGGGGCTGTATTGTGTCCGGGTTCACTGTGGGGAGGGGCTGTATTGTGTCCGGGTTCACTGTGGGGAGGGGCTGTATTGTATCCGGGTTCACTGTGGGGAGGGACTGGATTGTGTCCGCACTCATTGTGGGGAGGGGCTGTATTGTATCCGCACTCACTGTGGGGACGGGCTGTATTGTGTCCGCACTCACTGTGGGGAGTTGCTGGATTGTGTCCGGGTTCACTGTGGGGAGGGGCTGTATTGTGTCCGGGTTCACTGTGTGGAGGCGCTGTATTGTGTGGGGGTTCACTGTGAGGAGGGGCTGTAGTGTGTCAGGGTTCACTGTGGGGAGGGGCTGTATTGTCTCCGTGTTCACTGTGGGGAGGGGCTGTATTGTGTCCGTGTTCACTGTGGGGAGGGGCTGTATTCTGTCCGGGTTCACTGTGGGGAGGGGCTGTTTTGTGTCCGGGTTCACTTTGGGGAGGGGCTGTATTGCGTCCGGGTTCACTGTGGGGAGGGGCTGTATTGTGTCCGGGTTCACTGTGGGGATGGGCTGTATTGTGTTCGGTTTAACGTGGGGAGGCGCTGTATTGTGTCCGGGTGCATTGTGGGGAGGGGCTGTATTGTGTCCGGGTTCACTGTGGGGAGGGTCTGTATTGTGTCTGCGCTCACTGTGGGGAGGGGCTGTATTGTGTCCGGGTTCACTGTGAGGAGGTGCTGTATTGTGTCCGGGTTCAATGTGGGGAGGGGCTGTATTGTGTCTGCGCTCACTGTGGGGAGGGGCTGTATAGTGTCCGGGTTCACTGTGGGGAGGGGCTGTATTGTGTCTGCGCTCACTGTGGGGAGGGGCTGTATTGTGTCCGGGTTCACTGTGGGGAGGGGCTAGATTGTGTCTGTGCTCGCTGTGGGGAGGGTCTATATTGTGTCTGTGCTCACTGTGGGGAGGGGCTGTATTGTGTCTGTGCTCACTGTGGGGAGGGGCTGTATTGTGTCCGGGTTCACTGTGGGGAGGGGCTGTATTGTGTCCGGGTTCACTGCGGGGAGGGGCTGTATTGTGTCCGGTTTAATGTGGGGAGGGGCTGTATTGTGCCGCACTCATTGTGGGGAGGGGCTGTATTGTGTCCGCACTCACTGTGGGGAGGGGGTGTATTGTGTCCGCACTCACTGTGGGGAGGGGCTATATTGTGTCCGCACTCACTGTGGGGAGGGGCTGTATTGTGTCTGCACTCACTGCGGGGAAGGGCTGTATTGTGTCTGCACTGACTGTGGGGAGGGGCTGTATTGTGTCTGCGCTCACTGTGCGGAGGGGCTGTATTGTGTCTGCGCTCACTGTGTGGAGGGGCTGTATTGTGTCCGGTTTAATGTGGGGAGGGGCTGTATTGTGTCCGGGTTCATTGTGGGGAGGGGCTTTATTGTGTCCGGGTTCACTGTGGGGAGTTGCTGGATTGTGTCCGGGTTCACTGTGGGGAGGGGCTGTATTGTGTCCGGGTTCACTGTGTGGAGGCGCTGTATTGTGTCCGGGTTCACTGTGAGGAGGGGCTGTATTGTGTCAGGGTTCACTGTGGGGAGGGGCTGTATTGTCTCCGTGTTCACTGTGGGGAGGGGCTGTATTGTGTCCGTGTTCACTGTGGGGAGGGGCTGTATTGTGTCCGGGTTCACTGTGGGGAGGGGCTGTTTTGTGTCCGGGTTCACTGTGGGGAGGGGCTGTATTGCGTCCGGGTTCACTGTGGGGAGGGGCTGTATTGTGTCCGGGTTCACTGTGGGGAGGGGCTGTATTGTGTTCGGTTTAATGTGGGGAGGGGCTGTATTGTGTCCGGGTGCATTGTGGGGATGGGCTGTATTGTGTCCGGGTTCACTGTGGGACGGGTCTGTATTGTGTCTGCGCTCACTGTGGGGAGGGGCTGTATTGTGTCCGGGTTCACTGTGAGGAGGTGCTGTATTGTGTCCGGGTTCACTGTGGGGAGGGGCTGTATTGTGTCTGCGCTCACTGTGGGGAGGGGCTGTATTGTGTCCCGGTTCACTGTGGGGAGGGGCTGTATTGTGTCTGTGCTGACTGTGGGGAGGGTCTATATTGTGTCTGTGCTCACTGTGGGGAGGGGCTGTATTGTGTCTGCGCTCACTGTGGGGAGGGGCTGTATTGTGTCCGGGTTCACTGTGGGGAGGGGCTGTATTGTGTCCGGGTTCACTGCGGGGAGGGGCTGTATTGTGTCCGGTTTAATGTGGGGAGGGGCTGTATTGTGCCGCACTCATTGTGGGGAGGGGCTGTATTGTGTCCGCACTCATTGTGGGGAGGGGCTGTATTGTGTCCGCACTCACTGTGGGGAGGGGCTATATTGTGTCCGCACTCACTGTGGGGAGGGGCTGTATTGTGTCTGCACTCACTGCGGGGAAGGGCTGTATTGTGTCTGCACTGACTGTGGGGAGGGGCTGTATTGTGTCTGCGCTCACTGTGGGGAGGGGCTGTATTGTGTCTGCGCTCACTGTGTGGAGGGGCTGTATTGTGTCCGGTTTAATGTGGGGAGGGGCTGTATTGTGTCCGGGTTCATTGTGGGGAGGGGCTTTATTGTGTCCGGGTTCACTGTGGGGAGGGTCTGTATTGTGTCTGCGCTCACTGTGGGGAGGGGCTGTATTGTGTCCGGGTTCACTGTGAGGAGGTGCTGTATTGTGTCCGGGTTCACTGTGGGGAGGGGCTGTATTGTGTCTGCGCTCACTGTGGGGAGGGGCTGTATTGTGTCCGGGTTCACTGTGGGGAGTGGCTGTATTGTGTCTCCGCTCACTGTGGGGAGGGGCTGTATTGTGTCCGGGTTCACTGTGGGGAGGGGCTGTATTGTGTCTGTGCTCACTGTGGGGAGGGTCTATATTGTGTCTGTGCTCACTGTGGGGAGGGGCTGTATTGTGTCTGCGCTCACTGTGGGGAGGGGCTGTATTGTGTCCGGGTTCACTGTGGGGAGGGGCTGTATTGTGTCCGGGTTCACTGCGGGGAGGGGGGCTGTATTGTGTCCGGTTTAATGTGGGGAGGGGCTGTATTGTGCCGCACTCATTGTGGGGAGGGGCTGTATTGTGCCCGCACTCACTGTGGGGAGGGGCTATATTGTGTCCGCACTCACTGTGGGGAGGGGCTGTATTGTGTCCGGGTTCACTGTGGGGAGGGGCTGTATTGTGTCCGGGTTCACTGTGGGGAGGGGACGTATTGTGTGTGCGCTCACTGTGGGGAGGGGCTGTATTGTGTCTGCGCTCACTGTGGGGAGAGGCTGTATTGTGTCCGGGTTCACTGTGGGGAGGGGCTGTATTGTGTCTGCGCTCACTGTGGGGAGGGGCAGTAGTGTGTCTGCGCTCACTGTGGGGAGAGGCTGTATTGTGTCTGCGCTCACTGTGGGGAGGGGCTGTATTGTGTCCGGATTCACTGTGGGGAGGGTCTGTATTGTGTCTGTGCTCACGGTGGGGAGGGGCTGTATTGTGTCCGGGTGCACTGTGGGGATGGACTGTATTGTGTCCGGGTTCACTGTGGGGAGAGGCTGTATTGTGTCTGCGCTCACTATGGGGAGAGGCTGTATTGTGCCCGGTTAAATGTGGGGAGGGGCTGTATTGTGTCTGCACTCACTGTGGGGAGGGGCTGTATTGTGTCCGGGTTCACTTTGGGGAGGGGACGTATTGTGTCTGCGCTCACTGTGGGGAGGGGCTGTATTGTGTCTGCGCTCACTGTGGGGAGAGGCTGTATTGTGTCCGGGTTCACTGTGGGGAGGGGCTGTATTGTGTCTGCGCTCACTGTGGGGAGGGGCTGTAGTGTGTCTGCGCTCACTGTGGGGAGAGGCTGTATTGTGTCTGCGCTCACTGTGGGGAGGGGCTGTATTGTGTCCGGGTTCACTGTGGGGAGGGACTGTATTGTGTCTGTGCTCATGGTGGGGAGGGGCTGTATTGTGTCCGGGTTCACTGTGGGGATGGACTGTATTGTGTCCGGGTTCACTGTGGGGAGAGGCTGTATTGTGTCTGCGCTCACTATGGGGAGAGGCTGTATTGTTGCCGGTTTAATGTGGGGAGGGGCTGTATTGTGTCTGCACTCACTGTGGGGAGGGGCTGTATTGTGTCTGCACTCACTGTGGGGAGGGGCTGTATTGTGTCCGGGTTGACTGTGGGGAGGGGCTGTATTGTGTCTGCGCTCACTGTGGGGAGGGGCTGTATTGTGTCCGGGTTCACTGTGGGGCGGGGCTGTATTGTGTCTGCGCTCACTGTGGGGAGAGGCTGTATTGTGTCCGCATTCACTGTGGGGAGGGGCTGTATTGTGTCCGCACTCACTGTGGGGAGGGGCTGTATTGTGTCTGCACTCACTGTGGGGAGGGGCTGTATTGTGTCTGCGCTCACTGTGGGGAGGGGCTGTATTATGTCCGGGTTCACTGTGGGGAGGGGCTGTATTGTGTCCGGGTTCACTGTGAGGAGGGGCTGTATTGTGTCCGGGTTCACTGTGGGGAGGGGCTGTATTGTGTCCGGGTTCACTGTGGGGAGGGGATGTATTGTGTCCGGGTTCACTGTGGGGAGGGGCTGTATTGTGTCCGGGTTCACTGTGGGTAGGGGCTGTATTGTGTCCGGGTTCACTCTGGGGAGGGGCTGTATTGTGTCCGGGTTCACTGTGGGGAGGGGCTATATTGTGTCTGCGCTCACTGTGGGGAGGGTCTGTATTGTGTCCGGGTTCACTGTGGGGAGGGGCTGTATTGTGTCCGGGTTCACTGTGAGGAGGGGCTGTATTGTGTCCGGTTTAATGTTGAGAGGGGCTGTATTGTGTCCGGGTTCACTGTGGGGAGGGGCTGTATTGTGTCTGCGCTCACTGTGGGGAGAGGCTGTATTGTGTCCGGGTTCACTGTGGGGAGGGGCTGCATTGTGTCCGGGTTCACTGTGGGGAGGGGCTGTATTTTGTCTGCGCTCACTGTGGGGAGGGGCTGTATTGTGTCCGGGTTCACTGTGGGGAGGGGCTGT
Organism: Pristiophorus japonicus; assembly: GCF_044704955.1. Taxonomy (NCBI): domain Eukaryota; kingdom Metazoa; phylum Chordata; class Chondrichthyes; family Pristiophoridae; genus Pristiophorus; species Pristiophorus japonicus. The sequence goes on from NC_091983.1 coordinate 56,140,234, forward strand.
ATTGTGTCTGTGCTCACTGTGGGGAGGGTCGATATTGTGTCTGTGCTCATTGTGGGGAGGGGCTGTATTGTGTCAGTGCTCACTGTGGGGAGGGTCTGTATTGTGTCCGGGTTCACTGTGAGGAGGGGCTGTATTGTGTCCGCACTCACTGTGGGGAGTTGCTGGATTGTGTCCGCACTCACTGTGGGGAGGGGCTGTATTGTGTCTGCACTCACTGTGGGGAGGGGCTGTATTGTGTCCGGGTTCACTGTGGGGAGGGGCTGTATTGTGTCCGGGTTCACTGTGTGGAGGCGCTGTATTGTGTCCGGGTTCACTGTGAGGAGGGGCTGTATTGTGTCAGGGTTCACTGTGGGGAGGGGATGTGTTGTCTCCGTGTTCACTGTGGGGAGGGGCTGTATTGTGTACGTGTTCACTGTGGGGAGGGGCTGTATTGTGTCCGGGTTCACTGTGGGGAGGGGCTGTTTTGTGTCCGGGTTCACTGTGGGGAGGGGCTGTATTGCGTCCGGGTTCACTGTGGGGAGGGGCTGTATTGTGTCCGGGTTCACTGTGGGGAGTGGCTGTATTGTGTCCGGGTTCACTGTGAGGAGGGGCTGTATTGTGTCCGGTTTAATGTGGGGAGGGGCTGTATTGTGTCCGGGTGCATTGTGGGGAGGGGCTGTATTGTGTTCGGGTTCACTGTGGGGAGGGTCTGTATTGTGTCTGCGCTCACTGTGGGGAGGGGCTGTATTGTGTCCGGGTTCACTGTGAGGAGGTGCTGTATTGTGTCCGGGTTCACTGTGGGGAGGGGCTGTATTGTGTCTGCGCTCACTGTGGGGAGGGGCTGTATTGTGTCCGGGTTCACTGTGGGGAGTGGCTGTATTGTGTCTCCGCTCACTGTGGGGAGGGGCTGTATTGTGTCCGGGTTCACTGTGGGGAGGGGCTGTATTGTGTCTGTGCTCACTGTGGGGAGGGTCTATATTGTGTCTGTGCTCACTGTGGGGAGGGGCTGTATTGTGTCTGCGCTCACTGTGGGGAGGGGCTGTATTGTGTCCGGGTTCACTGTGGGGAGGGGCTGTATTGTGTCCGGGTTCACTGCGGGGAGGGGGGCTGTATTGTGTCCGGTTTAATGTGGGGAGGGGCTGTATTGTGCCGCACTCATTGTGGGGAGGGGCTGTATTGTGTCCGCAATCACTGTGGGGAGGGGCTATATTGTGTCCGCACTCACTGTGGGGAGGGGCTGTATTGTGTCCGGGTTCACTGTGGGGAGGGGCTGTATTGTGTCCGGGTTCACTGTGGGGAGGGGACGTATTGTGTCTGCGCTCACTGTGGGGAGGGGCTGTATTGTGTCAGCGCTCACTGTGGGGAGAGGCTGTATTGTGTCCGGGTTCACTGTGGGGAGGGGCTGTATTGTTTCTGCGCTCACTGTGGGGAGGGGCTGTAGTGTGTCTGCGCTCACTGTGGGGAGAGGCTGTATTGTGTCTGCGCTCACTGTGGGGAGGGGCTGTATTGTGTCCGGATTCACTGTGGGGAGGGACTGTATTGTGTCTGTGCTCACGGTGGGGAGGGGCTGTATTGTGTGCGGGTGCACTGTGGGGATGGACTGTATTGTGTCCGGGTTCACTGTGGGGAGAGGCTGTATTGTGTCTGCGCTCACTATGGGGAGAGGCTGTATTGTGCCCGGTTAAATGTGGGGAGGGGCTGTATTGTGTCTGCACTCACTGTGGGGAGGGGCTGTATTGTGTCCGGGTTCACTTTGGGGAGGGGACGTATTGTGTCTGCGCTCACTGTGGGGAGGGGCTGTATTGTGTCTGCGCTCACTGTGGGGAGAGGCTGTATTGTGTCCGGGTTCACTGTGGGGAGGGGCTGTATTGTGTCTGCGCTCACTGTGGGGAGGGGCTGTAGTGTGTCTGCGCTCACTGTGGGGAGAGGCTGTATTGTGTCTGCGCTCACTGTGGGGAGGGGCTGTATTGTGTCCGGGTTCACTGTGGGGAGGGACTGTATTGTGTCTGTGCTCATGGTGGGGAGGGGCTGTATTGTGTCCGGGTTCACTGTGGGGATGGACTGTATTGTGTCCGGGTTCACTGTGGGGAGAGGCTGTATTGTGTCTGCGCTCACTATGGGGAGAGGCTGTATTGTTGCCGGTTTAATGTGGGGAGGGGCTGTATTGTGTCTGCACTCACTGTGGGGAGGGGCTGTATTGTGTCTGCACTCACTGTGGGGAGGGGCTGTATTGTGTCCGGGTTGACTGTGGGGAGGGGCTGTATTGTGTCTGCGCTCACTGTGGGGAGGGGCTGTATTGTGTCCGGGTTCACTGTGGGGCGGGGCTGTATTGTGTCTGCGCTCACTGTGGGGAGAGGCTGTATTGTGTCCGCATTCACTGTGGGGAGGGGCTGTATTGTGTCCGCACTCACTGTGGGGAGGGGCTGTATTGTGTCTGCACTCACTGTGGGGAGGGGCTGTATTGTGTCTGCGCTCACTGTGGGGAGGGGCTGTATTGTGTCCGGGTTCACTGTGGGGAGGGGCTGTATTGTGTCCGGGTTCACTGTGAGGAGGGGCTGTATTGTGTCCGGGTTCATTGTGGGGAGGGGCTGTATTGTGTCCGGGTTCACTGTGGGGAGGGTCTGTATTGTGTCCGGGTTCACTGTGGGGAGGGGCTATATTGTGTCTGCGCTCACTGTGTGGAGGGGCTGTATTGTGTGCGGGTTCACTGTGAGGAGGGGCTGTATTGTGTCCGGGTTCACTGTGGGGAGGGGCTATATTGTGTCTGCGCTCACTGTGGGGAGGGTCTGTATTGTGTCCGGGTTCACTGTGGGGAGGGGCTGTATTGTGTCCGGGTTCACTGTGGGGAGGGGCTGTATTGTGTCTGCGCTCACTGTGGGGAGGGGCTGTATTGTGTCCGGGTTCACTGTGGGGAGGGGCTGTATTGTGTCTGCGCTCACTGTGGGGAGGGGCTGTATTGTGTCCGGGTTCACTGTGGGGAGGGGCTGCATTGTGTCTGTGCTCACTGTGGGGAGGATCGATATTGTGTCTGTGCTCACTGTGGGGAGGGGCTGTATTGTATCTGTGCTCACTGTGGGGAGGGTCTGTATTGTGTCCGGGTTCACTGTGAGGAGGGGACGTATTGTGTCCGGTTTAATGTGGGGAAAGGCTGTATTGTGTCCGGGTTCACTGTGGGGAGGGGCTGTATTGTGTCCGGGTTCACTGTGGGGAGGGGCTGTATTGTGTCCGGGTTCACTGTGGGTAGGGGCTGTATTGTGTCTGCGCTCACTGTGGGGAGGGGCTGTAGTGTGTCTGCGCTCACTGTGGGGAGAGGCTGTATTGTGTCTGCGCTCACTGTGGGGAGGGGCTGTATTGTGCCCGGTTTAATGTGGGGAGGGGCTGTATTGTGTCCGGGTTCACTGTGGGGCGGGGCTGTATTGTGTCTGCGCTCACTGTGGGGAGAGGCTGTATTGTGTCCGCACTCACTGTGGGGAGGGGCTGTATTGTGTCCGCACTCACTGTGAGGAGGGGCTGTATTGTGTCTGCACTCACTGTGGGGAGGGGCTGTATTGTGTCTGCGCTCACTGTGGGGAGGGGCTGTATTGTGTCCGGGTTCACTGTGGGGAGGGGCTGTATTGTGTCCGGGTTCACTGTGGGGAGGGGCTGTATTGTGTCCGGGTTCACTGTGAGGAGGGGCTGTATTGTGTCCGGGTTCACTGTGGGGAGGGGCTGTATTGTGTCCGGGTTCACTGTGAGGAGGGGCTGTATTGTGTCCGGGTTCACTGTGGGGAGGGGCTGGATTGTGTCCGGGTTCACTGTGAGGAGGGGCTGTATTGTGTCAGGGTTCACTGTGGGGAGGGGCTGTATTGTGTCCGGGTTAACTGTGGGGAGGGTATGTATTGTGTCTGGGTTCACTGTGGGGAGGGGCTGTATTGTGTCCGGGTTCACTGTGGGGAGGGGCTGTATTGTGTCCGGGTTCACTGTGGGGAGGGGCTGTATTGTGTCCGGGTTCACTGTGAGGAGGGGCTGTAATGTGTCCGGTTTAATGTGGGGAGGGGCTGTATTGTGTCCGGGTTCATTGTGGGGAGGGGCTGTATTGTGTCCGGGTTCACTGTGTGGAGGGGCTGTATTGTGTCCGGGTTCACTGTGGGGAGGGGCTGTATTGTGTCTGCGCTCACTGTGGGGAGGGGCTGTATTGTGTCCGGGTTCACTGTGGGGAGGGGCTGTATTCTGCCTGTGCTCACTGTGGGGAGGATCGATATTGTGTCTGTGCTCACTGTGGGGAGGGGCTGTATTGTATCTGTGCTCACTGTGGGGAGGGTCTGTATTTTGTCCGGGTTCACTGTGAGGAGGGGCTGTATTGTGACCGGGTTCACTGTGGGGAGTGGCTGTATTGTGTCCGGGTTCACTGTGGGGAGGGGCTGTATTGTGTCCCCGCTCACTGTGGGGAGGAGCTGTATTGTGTCCGCAGTCACTGTGCGGAGGGGCTGTATTGTGTCCGGGTTCACACTGGGGAGGGTCTGTATTGTGTCCGGGTTCACTGTGGGGAGGGTCTGTATTGTGTCCCCGCTCACTGTTGGGAGGGGCTGTAATGTGTCCGGGTTCACTGTGGGGAGAGGCTGTATTGTGTCCAGTTTCACTGTGGGGAGGGGCTGCATTGTGTCCGGGTATCACTGTGGGGAGGGGCTGTATTGTGTCTGCGCTCACTGTGGGGAGGGGCTGTATTGTGTCTGCGCTCACTGTGGGGAGGGGCTGTATTGTGTCCAGTTTCACAGTGGGGAGGGGCTGTATTGTGTCGACGCTCACTGTGGGGAGGGGCTGTATTGTGTCTGCGCTCACTGTGGGGAGGGGCTGTATTGTGTCCAGTTTCACTGTGGGGAGGGGCTGTATTGTGTCCGGGTTCACTTTGGGGAGGGGCTGTATAGTGTCCGGGTTCACTGTGGGGAGGGGCTGTATTGTATCCGGGTTCACTGTGGGGAGGGGCTGTATTGTGTCCGCACTCATTGTGGGGAGGGGCTGTATTGTGTCTGGGCTCACTGTGGGGAGGGGCTGTATTGTGTCCGGGTTCACTGTGAGGAGGTGCTGTATTCTGTCCGGGTTCACTGTGGGGAGAGGCTGTATTGTGTCTGCGCTCACTATGGGGAGAGGCTGTATTGTGCCCGGTTAAATGTGGGGAGGGGCTGTATTGTGTCTGCACTCACTGTGGGGAGGGGCTGTATTGTGTCCGGGTTCACTTTGGGGAGGGGACGTATTGTGTCTGCGCTCACTGTGGGGAGGGGCTGTATTGTGTCTGCGCTCACTGTGGGGAGAGGCTGTATTGTGTCCGGGTTCACTGTGGGGAGGGGCTGTATTGTGTCTGCGCTCACTGTGGGGAGGGGCTGTAGTGTGTCTGCGCTCACTGTGGGGAGAGGCTGTATTGTGTCTGCGCTCACTGTGGGGAGGGGCTGTATTGTGTCCGGGTTCACTGTGGGGAGGGACTGTATTGTGTCTGTGCTCATGGTGGGGAGGGGCTGTATTGTGTCCGGGTTCACTGTGGGGATGGACTGTATTGTGTCCGGGTTCACTGTGGGGAGAGGCTGTATTGTGTCTGCGCTCACTATGGGGAGAGGCTGTATTGTTGCCGGTTTAATGTGGGGAGGGGCTGTATTGTGTCTGCACTCACTGTGGGGAGGGGCTGTATTGTGTCTGCACTCACTGTGGGGAGGGGCTGTATTGTGTCCGGGTTGACTGTGGGGAGGGGCTGTATTGTGTCTGCGCTCACTGTGGGGAGGGGCTGTATTGTGTCCGGGTTCACTGTGGGGCGGGGCTGTATTGTGTCTGCGCTCACTGTGGGGAGAGGCTGTATTGTGTCCGCATTCACTGTGGGGAGGGGCTGTATTGTGTCCGCACTCACTGTGGGGAGGGGCTGTATTGTGTCTGCACTCACTGTGGGGAGGGGCTGTATTGTGTCTGCGCTCACTGTGGGGAGGGGCTGTATTGTGTCCGGGTTCACTGTGGGGAGGGGCTGTATTGTGTCCGGGTTCACTGTGAGGAGGGGCTGTATTGTGTCCGGGTTCACTGTGGGGAGGGACTGTATTGTGTCCGGGTTCACTGTGAGGAGGGGATGTATTGTGTCCGGGTTCACTGTGGGGAGGGGCTGGATTGTGTCTGGGTTCACTGTGGGGAGGGGCTGTATTGTGTCCGGGTTCACTGTGGGTAGGGGCTGTATTGTGTCCGGGTTCACTCTGGGGAGGGGCTGTATTGTGTCCGGGTTCACTGTGAGGAGGGGCTGTAATGTGTCCGGTTTAATGTGGGGAGGGGCTGTATTGTGTCCGGGTTCATTGTGGGGAGGGGCTGTATTGTGTCCGGGTTCACTGTGGGGAGGGTCTGTATTGTGTCCGGGTTCACTGTGGGGAGGGGCTATATTGTGTCTGCGCTCACTGTGTGGAGGGGCTGTATTGTGTGCGGGTTCACTGTGAGGAGGGGCTGTATTGTGTCCGGGTTCACTGTGGGGAGGGGCTATATTGTGTCTGCGCTCACTGTGGGGAGGGTCTGTATTGTGTCCGGGTTCACTGTGGGGAGGGGCTGTATTGTGTCCGGGTTCACTGTGAGGAGGGGCTGTATTGTGTCCGGTTTAATGTTGGGAGGGGCTGTATTGTGTCCGGGTTCACTGTGGGGAGGGGCTGTATTGTGTCTGCGCTCACTGTGGGGAGAGGCTGTATTGTGTCCGGGTTCACTGTGGGGAGGGGCTGCATTGTGTCCGGGTTCACTGTGGGGAGGGGCTGTATTTTGTCTGCGCTCACTGTGGGGAGGGGCTGTATTGTGTCCGGGTTCACTGTGGGGAGGGGCTGTATTGTGTCTGTGCTCACTGTGGGGAGGGTCGATATTGTGTCTGTGCTCATTGTGGGGAGGGGCTGTATTGTGTCAGTGCTCACTGTGGGGAGGGTCTGTATTGTGTCCGGGTTCACTGTGAGGAGGGGCTGTATTGTGTCCGCACTCACTGTGGGGAGTTGCTGGATTGTGTCCGCACTCACTGTGGGGAGGGGCTGTATTGTGTCTGCACTCACTGTGGGGAGGGGCTGTATTGTGTCCGGGTTCACTGTGGGGAGGGGCTGTATTGTGTCCGGGTTCACTGTGTGGAGGCGCTGTATTGTGTCCGGGTTCACTGTGAGGAGGGGCTGTATTGTGTCAGGGTTCACTGTGGGGAGGGGCTGTGTTGTCTCCGTGTTCACTGTGGGGAGGGGCTGTATTGTGTACGTGTTCACTGTGGGGAGGGGCTGTATTGTGTCCGGGTTCACTGTGGAGGGGCTGTTTTGTGTCCGGGTTCACTGTGGGGAGGGGCTGTATTGCGTCCGGGTTCACTGTGGGGAGGGGCTGTATTGTGTCCGGGTTCACTGTGGGGAGGGGCTGTATTGTGTCCGGGTTCACTGTGAGGAGGGGCTGTATTGTGTCCGGTTTAATGTGGGGAGGGGCTGTATTGTGTCCGGGTGCATTGTGGGGAGGGGCTGTATTGTGTTCGGGTTCACTGTGGGGAGGGTCTGTATTGTGTCTGCGCTCACTGTGGGGAGGGGCTGTATTGTGTCCGGGTTCACTGTGAGGAGGTGCTGTATTGTGTCCGGGTTCATTGTGGGGAGGGGCTGTATTGTGTCTGCGCTCACTGTGGGGAGGGGCTGTATTGTGTCCGGGTTCACTGTGGGGAGTGGCTGTATTGTGTCTCCGCTCACTGTGGGGAGGGGCTGTATTGTGTCCGGGTTCACTGTGGGGAGGGGCTGTATTGTGTCTGTGCTCACTGTGGGGAGGGTCTATATTGTGTCTGTGCTCACTGTGGGGAGGGGCTGTATTGTGTCTGCGCTCACTGTGGGGAGGGGCTGTATTGTGTCCGGGTTCACTGTGGGGAGGGGCTGTATTGTGTCCGGGTTCACTGCGGGGAGGGGGGCTGTATTGTGTCCGGTTTAATGTGGGGAGGGGCTGTATTGTGCCGCACTCATTGTGGGGAGGGGCTGTATTGTGTCCGCAATCACTGTGGGGAGGGGCTATATTGTGTCCGCACTCACTGTGGGGAGGGGCTGTATTGTGTCCGGGTTCACTGTGGGGAGGGGCTGTATTGTGTCCGGGTTCACTGTGGGGAGGGGACGTATTGTGTCTGCGCTCACTGTGGGGAGGGGCTGTATTGTGTCAGCGCTCACTGTGGGGAGAGGCTGTATTGTGTCCGGGTTCACTGTGGGGAGGGGCTGTATTGTGTCTGCGCTCACTGTGGGGAGGGGCTGTAGTGTGTCTGCGCTCACTGTGGGGAGAGGCTGTATTGTGTCTGCGCTCACTGTGGGGAGGGGCTGTATTGTGTCCGGATTCACTGTGGGGAGGGACTGTATTGTGTCTGTGCTCACGGTGGGGAGGGGCTGTATTGTGTGCGGGTGCACTGTGGGGATGGACTGTATTGTGTCCGGGTTCACTGTGGGGAGAGGCTGTATTGTGTCTGCGCTCACTATGGGGAGAGGCTGTATTGTTGCCGGTTTAATGTGGGGAGGGGCTGTATTGTGTCTGCACTCACTGTGGGGAGGGGCTGTATTGTGTCCGGGTTCACTTTGGGGAGGGGACGTATTGTGTCTGCGCTCACTGTGGGGAGGGGCTGTATTGTGTCTGCGCTCACTGTGGGGAGAGGCTGTATTGTGTCCGGGTTCACTGTGGGGAGGGGCTGTATTGTGTCTGCGCTCACTGTGGGGAGGGGCTGTAGTGTGTCTGCGCTCACTGTGGGGAGAGGCTGTATTGTGTCTGCGCTCACTGTGGGGAGGGGCTGTATTGTGTCCGGGTTCACTGTGGGGAGGGACTGTATTGTGTCTGTGCTCATGGTGGGGAGGGGCTGTATTGTGTCCGGGTTCACTGTGGGGATGGACTGTATTGTGTCCGGGTTCACTGTGGGGAGAGGCTGTATTGTGTCTGCGCTCACTATGGGGAGAGGCTGTATTGTTGCCGGTTTAATGTGGGGAGGGGCTGTATTGTGTCTGCACTCACTGTGGGGAGGGGCTGTATTGTGTCTGCACTCACTGTGGGGAGGGGCTGTATTGTGTCCGGGTTGACTGTGGGGAGGGGCTGTATTGTGTCTGCGCTCACTGTGGGGAGGGGCTGTATTGTGTCCGGGTTCACTGTGGGGCGGGGCTGTATTGTGTCTGCGCTCACTGTGGGGAGAGGCTGTATTGTGTCCGCATTCACTGTGGGGAGGGGCTGTATTGTGTCCGCACTCACTGTGGGGAGGGGCTGTATTGTGTCTGCACTCACTGTGGGGAGGGGCTGTATTGTGTCTGCGCTCACTGTGGGGAGGGGCTGTATTGTGTCCGGGTTCACTGTGGGGAGGGGCTGTATTGTGTCCGGGTTCACTGTGAGGAGGGGCTGTATTGTGTCCGGGTTCATTGTGGGGAGGGGCTGTATTGTGTCCGGGTTCACTGTGGGGAGGGTCTGTATTGTGTCCGGGTTCACTGTGGGGAGGGGCTATATTGTGTCTGCGCTCACTGTGTGGAGGGGCTGTATTGTGTGCGGGTTCACTGTGAGGAGGGGCTGTATTGTGTCCGGGTTCACTGTGGGGAGGGGCTATATTGTGTCTGCGCTCACTGTGGGGAGGGTCTGTATTGTGTCCGGGTTCACTGTGGGGAGGGGCTGTATTGTGTCCGGGTTCACTGTGGGGAGGGGCTGTATTGTGTCTGCGCTCACTGTGGGGAGGGGCTGTATTGTGTCCGGGTTCACTGTGGGGAGGGGCTGTATTGTGTCTGCGCTCACTGTGGGGAGGGGCTGTATTGTGTCCGGGTTCACTGTGGGGAGGGGCTGCATTGTGTCTGTGCTCACTGTGGGGAGGATCGATATTGTGTCTGTGCTCACTGTGGGGAGGGGCTGTATTGTATCTGTGCTCACTGTGGGGAGGGTCTGTATTGTGTCCGGGTTCACTGTGAGGAGGGGACGTATTGTGTCCGGTTTAATGTGGGGAAAGGCTGTATTGTGTCCGGGTTCACTGTGGGGAGGGGCTGTATTGTGTCCGGGTTCACTGTGGGGAGGGGCTGTATTGTGTCCGGGTTCACTGTGGGTAGGGGCTGTATTGTGTCTGCGCTCACTGTGGGGAGGGGCTGTAGTGTGTCTGCGCTCACTGTGGGGAGAGGCTGTATTGTGTCTGCGCTCACTGTGGGGAGGGGCTGTATTGTGCCCGGTTTAATGTGGGGAGGGGCTGTATTGTGTCTGCACTCACTGTGGGGAGGGGCTGTATTGTGTCCGGGTTGACTGTGGGGAGGGGCTGTATTGTGTCTGCGCTCACTGTGGGGAGGGGCTGTATTGTGTCCGGGTTCACTGTGGGGCGGGGCTGTATTGTGTCTGCGCTCACTGTGGGGAGAGGCTGTATTGTGTCCGCACTCACTGTGGGGAGGGGCTGTATTGTGTCCGCACTCACTGTGAGGAGGGGCTGTATTGTGTCTGCACTCACTGTGGGGAGGGGCTGTATTGTGTCTGCGCTCACTGTGGGGAGGGGCTGTATTGTGTCCGGGTTCACTGTGGGGAGGGGCTGTATTGTGTCCGGGTTCACTGTGGGGAGGGGCTGTATTGTGTCCGGGTTCACTGTGAGGAGGGGCTGTATTGTGTCCGGGTTCACTGTGGGGAGGGGCTGTATTGTGTCCGGGTTCACTGTGAGGAGGGGCTGTATTGTGTCCGGGTTCACTGTGGGGAGGGGCTGGATTGTGTCCGGGTTCACTGTGAGGAGGGGCTGTATTGTGTCAGGGTTCACTGTGGGGAGGGGCTGTATTGTGTCCGGGTTAACTGTGGGGAGGGTATGTATTGTGTCTGGGTTCACTGTGGGGAGGGGCTGTATTGTGTCCGGGTTCACTGTGGGGAGGGGCTGTATTGTGTCCGGGTTCACTGTGGGGAGGGGCTGTATTGTGTCCGGGTTCACTGTGAGGAGGGGCTGTAATGTGTCCGGTTTAATGTGGGGAGGGGCTGTATTGTGTCCGGGTTCATTGTGGGGAGGGGCTGTATTGTGTCCGGGTTCACTGTGTGGAGGGGCTGTATTGTGTCCGGGTTCACTGTGGGGAGGGGCTGTATTGTGTCTGCGCTCACTGTGGGGAGGGGCTGTATTGTGTCCGGGTTCACTGTGGGGAGGGGCTGTATTCTGCCTGTGCTCACTGTGGGGAGGATCGATATTGTGTCTGTGCTCACTGTGGGGAGGGGCTGTATTGTATCTGTGCTCACTGTGGGGAGGGTCTGTATTTTGTCCGGGTTCACTGTGAGGAGGGGCTGTATTGTGACCGGGTTCACTGTGGGGAGTGGCTGTATTGTGTCCGGGTTCACTGTGGGGAGGGGCTGTATTGTGTCCGCACTCATTGTGGGGAGGGGCTGTATTGTGTCTGCGCTCACTGTGGGGAGGGGCTGTATTGTGTCCGGGTTCACTGTGAGGAGGTGCTGTATTCTGTCCGGGTTCACTGTGGGGAGGGGCTGTATTGTGTCTGCGTTCACTGTGGGGTGGGGCTGTCTTGTGTCCGGTTTAATGTGGGGAGGGGCTGTATTGTGCCGCACTCATTGTGTGGAGGGGCTGTATTGTGTCCACACTCACTGTGGGGAGAGGCTGTATTGTGTCCGCACTCACTGTGGGGAGGGGCTATATTGTGTCCGCACTCATTGTGGGGAGGGGCTGTATTGTGTCTGCACTCACTGCGGGGAAGGGCTGTATTGTGTCTGCACTGACTGTGGGAAGGGGCTGTATTGTGTCTGCGCTCACTGTGGGGAGGGGCTGTATTGTGTCTGCGCTCACTGTGTGGAGGGGCTGTATTGTGTCCGGTTTAATGTGGGGAGGGTCTGTATTGTGTCCGGGTTCACTGGGGAGGGGCTGTATTGTGTCCGGGTTCACTGTGAGGAGGGGCTGTATTGTGTCAGGGTTCACTGTGGAGAGGGGCTGTATTGTCTCCGTGTTCACTGTGGGGAGGGGCTGTATTGTGTCCGTGTTCACTGTGGGGAGGGGCTGTATTGTGTCCGGGTTCACTGTGGGGAGGGGCTGTTTTGTGTCCGGGTTCACTGTGGGGAAGGGCTGTATTGCGTCCGGGTTCACTGTGGGGAGGGGCTGTATTGTGTCCGGGTTCACTGTGGGGAGGGGCTGTATTGTGTCCGGTTTAATGTGGGGAGGGGCTGTATTGTGTCCGCGTTCATTGTGGGGAGGGGATTTATTGTGTCCGGGTTCACTGTGGGGAGGGTCTGTATTGTGTCTGCGCTCATTGTGTGGAGGGGCTGTATTGTGTCCAGTTTCACTGTGGGGAGGGGCTGTATTGTGTCCGGGTTCACTTTGGGGAGGGGCTGTATAGTGTCCGGGTTCACTGTGGGGAGGGGCTGTATTGTATCCGGGTTCACTGTGGGGAGGGGCTGTATTGTGTCCGCACTCATTGTGGGGAGGGGCTGTATTGTGTCTGCGCTCACTGTGGGGAGGGGCTGTATTGTGTCCGGGTTCACTGTGAGGAGGTGCTGTATTCTGTCCGGGTTCACTGTGGGGAGGGGCTGTATTGTGTCTGCGTTCACTGTGGGGTGGGGCTGTCTTGTGTCCGGGTTCACTGTGGGGAGGGGCTGTATTGTGTCTGCGCTCACTGTGGGGAGGGGCTGTATTGTGTCCGGGTTCACTGTGGGGAGGGGCTGTATTGTGTCTGTGCTCACTGTGGGGAGGGTCTATATTGTGTCTGTGCTCACTGTGGGGAGGGGCTGTATTGTGTCTGCGCTCACTGTGGGGAGGGGCTGTATTGTGTCCGGGTTCACTGTGGGGAGGGGCTGTATTGTGTCCGGGTTCACTGCGGGGAGGGGCTGTATTGTGTCCGGTTTAATGTGGGGAGGGGCTGTATTGTGCCGCACTCATTGTGTGGAGGGGCTGTATTGTGTCCACACTCACTGTGGGGAGAGGCTGTATTGTGTCCGCACTCACTGTGGGGAGGGGCTATATTGTGTCCGCACTCATTGTGGGGAGGGGCTGTATTGTGTCTGCACTCACTGCGGGGAAGGGCTGTATTGTGTCTGCACTGACTGTGGGAAGGGGCTGTATTGTGTCTGCGCTCACTGTGGGGAGGGGCTGTATTGTGTCTGCGCTCACTGTGTGGAGGGGCTGTATTGTGTCCGGTTTAATGTGGGGAGGGTCTGTATTGTGTCCGGGTTCACTGGGGAGGGGCTGTATTGTGTCCGGGTTCACTGTGAGGAGGGGCTGTATTGTGTCAGGGTTCACTGTGGAGAGGGGCTGTATTGTCTCCGTGTTCACTGTGGGGAGGGGCTGTATTGTGTCCGTGTTCACTGTGGGGAGGGGCTGTATTGTGTCCGGGTTCACTGTGGGGAGGGGCTGTTTTGTGTCCGGGTTCACTGTGGGGAAGGGCTGTATTGCGTCCGGGTTCACTGTGGGGAGGGGCTGTATTGTGTCCGGGTTCACTGTGGGGAGGGGCTGTATTGTGTTCGGTTTAATGTGGGGAGGGGCTGTATTGTGTCCGGGTGCATTGTGGGGAGGGGCTGTATTGTGTCTGGGTTCACTGTGGGGAGGGGCTGTATTGTGTCCGGGTTCACTGTGAGGAGGTGCTGTATTGTGTCCGGGTTCACTGTGGGGAGGGGCTGTATTGTGTCTGCGCTCACTGTGGGGAGGGGCTGTCTTGTGTCCGAGTTCACTGTGGGGAGGGGCTGTATTGTGTCTGCGCTCACTGTGGGGAGGGGCTGTATTGTGTCCGGGTTCACTGTGGGGAGGGGCTGTATTGTGTCTGTGCTCACTGTGGGGAGGGTCTATATTGTGTCTGTGCTCACTGTGGGGAGGGGCTGTATTGTGTCTGCGCTCACTGTGGGGAGGGGCTGTATTGTGTCCGGGTTCACTGTGGGGAGGGGCTGTATTGTGTCCGGGTTCACTGCGGGGAGGGGCTGTATTGTGTCCGGTTTAATGTGGGGAGGGGCTGTATTGTGCCACACTCATTGTGGGGAGGGGCTGTATTGTGTCCGCACTCACTGTGGGGAGGGGCTGTATTGTGTCCGCACTCACTGTGGGGAGGGGCTATATTGTGTCCGCACTCACTGTGGGGAGGGGCTGTATTGTGTCTGCACTCACTGCGGGGAAGGGCTGTATTGTGTCTGCACTGACTGTGGGGAGGGGCTGTATTGTGTCTGCGCTCACTGTGGGGAGGGGCTGTATTGTGTCTGCGCTCACTGTGGGGAGGGGCTGTATTGTGTTCGGGTTCACTGTGGGGAGGGTCTGTATTGTGTCTGCGCTCATTATGTGGAGGGGCTGTATTGTGTCCGGTTTAATGTGGGGAGGGGCTGTATTGTGTCCGCGTTCATTGTGGGGAGGGGCTTTATTGTGTCCGGGTTCACTGTGGGGAGGGTCTGTATTGTGTCTGCGCTCATTGTGTGGAGGGGCTGTATTGTGTCCGGGTTCACTGTGAGGAGGGGCTGTATTGTGTCCGGGTTCACTGTGGGGAGGGGCTATATTGTGTCTGCGCTCACTGTGGGGAGGGGCTGTATTGTGTCCGGGTTCACTGTGGGGAGGGGCTGTATTGTGTCCGGGTTCACTGGGGAGGGGCTGTATTGTGTCCGGGTTCACTGTGGGGAGGGGCTGTATTGTTTCCGGCTTCAGTGTGGGGAGGGGCTGTATTGTGTCCGGGTTCACTGTGAGGAGGGGCTGTATTGTGTCCGGTTTAATGTGGGGAGGGGCTGTATTGTGTCCGGGTTCACTGTGGGGAGGGGCTGTATTGTGTCCGGGTTCACTGTGGGGAGGGGCTGTATTGTGTCCGGGTTCACTGTGGGGAGGGGCTGTATTGTGTCTGCGCTCACTGTGGGTAGGGGCTGTATTGTGTCTGCGCTCACTGTGGGGAGAGGCTGTAATGTGTCCGGGTTCACCGTGGGGAGGGGCTGTATGATGTCCGGGTTCACTGTGGGGAGGGGCTGTATTGTGTCTGCGCTCACTGTGGGGAGGGGCTGCATTGTGTCCGGGTTCACTGTGGGGAGGGGCTGTATTGTGTCTGCTCACTGTGGGGAGGGTCTCTATTGTGTCTGTGCTCATTGTGGGGAGGTGCAGTATTCTGTCTGTGCTCACTGTGGGGAGGGTCTGTATTGTGTCCGGGTTCACTGTGAGGAGGGGCTGTATTGTGTCCGCACTCACTGTGGGGAGTTGCTGGATTGTGTCCGCACTCACTGTGGGGAGGGGCTGTATTGTGTCCGGGTTCACTGTGGGGAGGGGCTGTATTGTGTCTGGGTTCACTTTGGGGAGGGGCTGTATTGTGTCCGGGTTCACTGTGTGGAGGCGCTGTATTGTGTCCGGGTTCACTGTGGGGAGGGGCTGTATTGTGTCCCCGCTCACTGTTGGGAGGGGCTGTAATGTGTCTGCGCTCACAGTGGGGAGGGGCTGTATTGTGTCTGCGCTCACTGTGGGGAGGGGCTGTATTGTGTCCAGTTTCACAGTGGGGAGGGGCTGTATTGTGTCGACGCTCACTGTGGGGAGGGGCTGTATTGTGTCTGCGCTCACTGTGGGGAGGGGCTGTATTGTGTCCAGTTTCACTGTGGGGAGGGGCTGTATTGTGTCCGGGTTCACTGTGGGGAGGGGCTGTATTGTATCCGGGTTCACTGTGGGGAGGGGCTGTATTGTGTCCGCACTCATTGTGGGGAGGGGCTGTATTGTGTCCGCACTCACTGTGGGGAGGGGCTATATTGTGTCCGTGTTCACTGTGTGGAGGCGCTGTATTGTGTCCGGGTTCACTGTGAGGAGGGGCTGTATTGTGTCAGGGTTCACTGTGGGGAGGGGCTGTATTGTCTCCGTGTTCACTGTGGGGAGGGGCTGTATTGTGTCCGTGTTCGCTGTGGGGAGGGGCTGTATTGTGTCCGGGTTCACTGTGGGGAGGGGCTGTTTTGTGTCCGGGTTCACTGTGGGGAGGGGCTGTATTGCGTCCGGGTTCACTGTGGGGAGGGGCTGTATTGTGTCCGGGTTCACTGTGGGGAGGGGCTGTATTGTGTTCGGTTTAATGTGGGGAGGGGCTGTATTGTGTCCGGGTGCATTGTGGGGAGGGGCTGTATTGTGTCCGGGTTCACTGTGGGGAGGGTCTGTATTGTGTCTGCGCTCACTGTGTGGAGGGGCTGTATTGTGTCCGTGTTCACTGTGAGGAGGTGCTGTATTGTGTCCGGGTTCACTGTGGGGAGGGGCTGTATTGTGTCTGCGCTCACTGTGGGGAGGGGCTGTCTTGTGTCCTGGTTCACTGTGGGGCGGGGCTGTATTATGTCTGCGCTCACTGTGGGGAGGGGCTGTATTGTGTCCGGGTTCACTGTGGGGAGGGGCTGTATTGTGTCTGTGCTCACTGTGGGGAGGGTCTATATTGTGTCTGTGCTCACTGTGGGGAGGGGCTGTATTGTGTCTGCGCTCACTGTGGGGAGGGGCTGTATTGTGTCCGGGTTCACTGTGGGGAGGGGCTGTATTGTGTCCGGGTTCACTGTGGGGAGGGGCTGTATTGTGTCCGGTTTAATGTGGGGAGGGGCTGTATTGTGCCGCACTCATTGTGGGGAGGGGCTGTATTGTGTCCGCACTCACTGTGGGGAGGGGCTGTATTGTGTCCGCACTCACTGTGGGGAGGGGCTATATTGTGTCCGCATCACTGTGGGGAGGGGCTGTATTGTGGCTGCACTCACTGCGGGGAAGGGCTGTATTGTGTCTGCACTGACTGTGGGGAGGGGCTGTATTGTGTCTGCACTGACTGTGGGGAGGGGCTGTATTGTGTCTGCACTCACTGCGGGGAAGGGCTGTATTGTGTCTGCACTGACTGTGGGGAGGGGCTGTATTGTGTCTGCGCTCACTGTGGGGAGGGGCTGTATTGTGTCCAGTTTCACAGTGGGGAGGGGCTGTATTGTGTCGACGCTCACTGTGGGGAGGGGCTGTATTGTGTCTGCGCTCACTGTGGGGAGGGGCTGTATTGTGTCCAGTTTCACTGTGGGGAGGGGCTGTATTGTGTCCGGGTTCACTGTGGGGAGGGGCTGTATTGTATCCGGGTTCACTGTGGGGAGGGGCTGTATTGTGTCTGCGCTCACTGTGAGGAGGGGCTGTATTGTGTCCGGGTTCACTGTGGGGAGGGGCTATATTGTGTCTGCGCTCACTGTGGGGAGCGGCTGTATTGTGTCCGGGTTCACTGTGGGGAGGGGCTGTATTGTGTCCGGGTTCACTTTGGGGAGGGGCTGTATTGTGTCCGGGTTCACTGTGTGGAGGCGCTGTATTGTGTCCGGGTTCACTGTGGGGAGGGGCTGTATTGTGTCCCCGCTCACTGTTGGGAGGGGCTGTAATGTGTCTGCGCTCACAGTGGGGAGGGGCTGTATTGTGTCTGCGCTCACTGTGGGGAGGGGCTGTATTGTGTCCAATTTCACGGTGGGGAGGGGCTGTATTGTGTCGACGCTCACTGTGGGGAGGGGCTGTATTGTGTCTGCGCTCACTGTGGGGAGGGGCTGTATTGTGTCCAGTTTCACTGTGGGGAGGGGCTGTATTGTGTCCGGGTTCACTGTGGGGAGGGGCTGTATTGTATCCGGGTTCACTGTGGGGAGGGGCTGTATTGTGTCCGCACTCATTGTGGGGAGGGGCTGTATTGTGTCCGCACTCACTGTGGGGAGGGGCTGTATTGTGTCCGCACTCACTGTGGGGAGTTGCTGGATTGTGTCCGGGTTCACTGTGGGGAGGGGCTGTATTGTGTCCGGGTTCACTGTGTGGAGGCGCTGTATTGTGTCCGGGTTCACTGTGAGGAGGGGCTGTATTGTGTCAGGGTTCACTGTGGGGAGGGGCTGTATTGTCTCCGTGTTCACTGTGGGGAGGGGCTGTATTGTGTCCGTGTTCACTGTGGGGAGGGGCTGTATTGTGTCCGGGTTCACTGTGGGGAGGGGCTGTTTTGCGTCCGGGTTCACTGTGGGGAGGGGCTGTATTGCGTCCGGGTTCACTGTGGGGAGGGGCTGTATTGTGTCCGGGTTCACTGTGGGGAGGGGCTGTATTGTGTTCGGTTTAATGTGGGGAGGGGCTGTATTGTGTCCGGGTGCATTGTGGGGAGGGGCTGTATTGTGTCCGGGTTCACTGTGGGGAGGGTCTGTATTGTGTCTGCGCTCACTGTGTGGAGGGGCTGTATTGTGTCCGTGTTCACTGTGAGGAGGTGCTGTATTGTGTCCGGGTTCACTGTGGGGAGGGGCTGTATTGTGTCTGCGCTCACTGTGGGGAGGGGCTGTCTTGTGTCCGGGTTCACTGTGGGGCGGGGCTGTATTGTGTGTGCGCTCACTGTGGGGAGGGGCTGTATTGTGTCCGGGTTCACTGTGGGGAGGGGCTGTATTGTGTCTGTGCTCACTGTGGGGAGGGTCTATATTGTGTCTGTGCTCACTGTGGGGAGGGGCTGTATTGTGTCTGCGCTCACTGTGGGGATGGGCTGTATTGTGTCCGGGTTCACTGTGGGGAGGGGCTGTATTGTGTCTGTGCTCACTGTGGGGAGGGTCTATATTGTGTCTGTGCTCACTGTGGGGAGGGGCTGTATTGTGTCTGCGCTCACTGTGGGGATGGGCTGTATTGTGTCCGGGTTCACTGTGGGGAGGGGCTGTATTGTGTCCGGGTTCACTGTGGGGAGGGGCTGTATTGTGTCCGGTTTAATGTGGGGAGGGGCTGTATTGTGCCGCACTCATTGTGGGGAGGGGCTGTATTGTGTCCGCACTCACTGTGGGGAGGGGCTGTATTGTGTCCGCACTCACTGTGGGGAGGGGCTATATTGTGTCCGCATCACTGTGGGGAGGGGCTGTATTGTGGCTGCACTCACTGCGGGGAAGGGCTGTATTGTGTCTGCACTGACTGTGGGGAGGGGCTGTATTGTGTCTGCACTCACTGCGGGGAAGGGCTGTATTGTGTCTGCACTGACTGTGGGGAGGGGCTGTATTGTGTCTGCGCTCACTGTGGGGAGGGGCTGTATTGTGTCTGCGCTCACTGTGAGGAGGGGCTGTATTGTGTCCGGGTTCACTGTGGGGAGGGGCTATATTGTGTCTGCGCTCACTGTGGGGAGGGGCTGTATTGTGTCCGTGTTCACTGTGGGGAGGGGCTGTATTGTGTCCGGGTTCACTGTGGGGAGGGGCTGTTTTGCGTCCGGGTTCACTGTGGGGAGGGGCTGTATTGCGTCCGGGTTCACTGTGGGGAGGGGCTGTATTGTGTCCGGGTTCACTGGGGAGGGGCTGTATTGTGTCCGGGTTCACTGTGGGGAGGGGCTGTATTGTGTCCGGCTTCAGTGTGGGGAGGGGCTGTATTGTGTCCGGGTTCACTGTGAGGAGGGGCTGTATTGTGTCCGGTTTAATGTGGGGAGGGGCTGTATTGTGTCCGGGTTCACTGTGGGGAGGGGCTGTATTGTGTCCGGGTTCACTGTGGGGAGGGGCTGTATTGTGTCCGGGTTCACTGTGGGGAGGGGCTGTATTGTGTCTGCGCTCACTGTGGGGAGGGGCTGTATTGTGTCTACGCTCACTGTGGGGAGAGGCTGAAATGTGTCCGGGTTCACTGTGGGGAGGGGCTGTATGATGTCCGGGTTCACTGTGGGGAGGGGCTGTATTGTGTCTGCGCTCACTGTGGGGAGGGGCTGTATTGTGTCCGGGTTCACTGTGGGGAGGGGCTGTATTGTGTCTGTGCTCACTGTGGGGAGGGTCTATATTGTGTCTGTGCTCACTGTGGGGAGGGGCTGTATTGTGTCTGCGCTCATTGTGTGGAGGGTCTGTATTGTGTCCGGGTTCACTGTGAGGAGGGGCTGTATTGTGTCCGGGTTCACTGTGGGGAGAGGCTGTATTGTGTCCAGTTTCACTGTGGGGAGGGGCTGCTTTGTGTCCGGGTTCACTGTGGGGAGGGGCTGTATTGTGTCTGCGCTCACTGTGGGGAGGGGCTGTATTGTGTCTGCGCTCACTGTGGGGAGGGGCTGTATTGTGTCCAGTTTCACAGTGGGGAGGGGCTGTATTGTGTCGACGCTCACTGTGGGGAGGGGCTGTATTGTGTCTGCGCTCACTGTGGGGAGGGGCTGTATTGTTTCCAGTTTCACAGTGGGGAGGGGCTGTATTGTGTCCGGGTTCACTGTGGGGAGGGGCTGTATTGTGTCCGAGTTCACTGTGGGGAGGGGCTGTATTGTATCCGGGTTCACTGTGGGGAGGGGCTGTATTGTGTCCGCACTCATTGTGGGGAGGGGCTGTATTGTGTCCGCACTCACTGTGGGGAGGGGCTGTATTGTGTCCGGCTTCACTGTGGGGAGGGGCTGTATTGTGTCCGGGTTCACTGTGAGGAGGGGCTGTATTGTGTCCGGTTTAATGTGGGGAGGGGCTGTATTGTGTCCGGGTTCACTGTGGGGAGGGGCTGTATTGTGTCCGGGTTCACTGTGGGGAGGGGCTGTATTGTGTCCGGGTTCACTGTGGGGAGGGGCTGTATTGTGTCTGCGCTCACTATGGGGAGGGGCTGTATTGTGTCCGGGTTCACTGTGGGGAGGGGCTGTATTGTGTCTGCGCTCACTGTGGGGAGGGGCTGTATTGTGTCCGGGTTCACTGTGGGGAGGGGCTGTATTGTGTCCGGGTTCACTGTGGGGAGGGGCTGTATTGTGTCCGGGTTCACTGTGGGGAGGGGCTGTATTGTGTCTGCGCTCACTATGGGGAGGGGCTGTATTGTGTCCGGGTTCACTGTGGGGAGGGGCTGTACTGTGTCCGGGTTCACTGTGGGGAGGGGCTGTATTGTGTCTGCGCTCACTGTGGGGAGGGGCTGTATTGTGTCCGGGTTCACTGTGGGGAGGGGCTGTATTGTGTCTGCGCTCACTGTGGGGAGGGGCTGCATTGTGTCCGGGTTCACTGTGTGGGAGGGGCTGTATTGTGTCTGTGCTCACTGTGGGGAGGGTCTATATTGTGTCTGTGCTCATTGTGGGGAGGGGCTGTATTGTGTCTGTGCTCACTGTGGGGAGGGTCTGTATTGTGTCCGGGTTCACTGTGAGGAGGGGCTGTATTGTGTCCGCACTCACTGTGGGGAGCTGCTGGATTGTGTCCGCACTCACTGTGGGGAGGGGCTGTATTGTGTCTGCACTCACTGTGGGGAGGGGCTGTATTGTGTCCGGGTTCACTGTGGGGAGGGGCTGTATTGTGTCCGGGTTCACTTTGGGGAGGGGCTGTATTGTGTCCGCGTTCACTGTGTGGAGGCGCTGTATTGTGTCCGGGTTCACTGTGGGGAGGGGCTGTATTGTGTCCCCGCTCACTGTTGGGAGGGGCTGTAATGTGTCTGCGCTCACAGTGGGGAGGGGCTGTATTGTGTCTGCGCTCACTGTGGGGAGGGGCTGTATTGTGTCCAGTTTCACAGTGGGGAGGGGCTGTATTGTGTCGACGATCACTGTGGGGAGGGGCTGTATTGTGTCTGCGCTCACTGTGGGGAGGGGCTGTATTGTGTCCAGTTTCACTGTGGGGAGGGGCTGTATTGTGTCCGGGTTCACTGTGGGGAGGGGCTGTATTGTATCCGGGTTCACTGTGGGGAGGGGCTGTATTGTGTCCGCACTCATTGTGGGGAGGGGCTGTATTGTGTCCGCACTCACTGTGTGGAGGGGCTGTATTGTGTCCGTGTTCACTGTGAGGAGGTGCTGTATTGTGTCCGGGTTCACTGTGGGGAGGGGCTGTATTGTGTCTGCGCTCACTGTGGGGAGGGGCTGTCTTGTGTCCGGGTTCACTGTGGGGCGGGGCTGTATTGTGTCTGCGCTCACTGTGGGGAGGGGCTGTATTGTGTCCGGGTTCACTGTGGGGAGGGGCTGTATTGTGTCTGTGCTCACTGTGGGGAGGGTCTATATTGTGTCTGTGCTCACTGTGGGGAGGGGCTGTATTGTGTCTGCGCTCACTGTGGGGAGGGGCTGTATTGTGTCCGGGTTCACTGTGGGGAGGGGCTGTATTGTGTCCGGGTTCACTGTGGGGATGGGCTGTATTGTGTCTGCGCTCACTGTGTGGAGGGGCTGTATTGTGTCCGGTTTAATGTGGGGAGGGGCTGTATTGTGCCGCACTCATTGTGGGGAGGGGCTGAATTGTGTCCGCACTCACTGTGGGGAGGGGCTGTATTGTGTCCGCATCACTGTGGGGAGGGGCTGTATTGTGTCTGCACTCACTGCGGGGAAGGGCTGTATTGTGTCTGCACTGACTGTGGGGAGGGGCTGTATTGTGTCTGCACTCACTGCGGGGAAGGGCTGTATTGTGTCTGCACTGACTGTGGGGAGGGGCTGTATTGTGTCTGCGCTCACTGTGGGGATGGGCTGTATTGTGTCTGCGCTCACTGTGTGGAGGGGCTGTATTGTGTCCGGTTTAATGTGGGGAGGGGCTGTATTGTGTCTGCGCTCACTGTGGGGAGGGGCTGTATTGTGTCCGTGTTCACTGTGGGGAGGGGCTGTATTGTGTCCGGGTTCACTGGGGAGGGGCTGTATTGTGTCCGGGTTCACTGTGGGGAGGGGCTGTATTGTGTCCGGCTTCAGTGTGGGGAGGGGCTGTATTGTGTCCGGGTTCACTGTGAGGAGGGGCTGTATTGTGTCCGGTTTAATGTGGGGAGGGGCTGTATTGTGTCCGGGTTCACTGTGGGGAGGGGCTCTATTGTGTCCGGGTTCACTGTGGGGAGGGGCTGTATTGTGTCCGGGTTCACTGTGGGGAGGGGCTGTATTGTGTCTGCGCTCACTGTGGGGAGGGGCTGTATTGTGTCCGGGTTCACTGTGAGGAGGGGCTGTATTGTGTCCGCACTCACTGTGGGGAGTTGCTGGATTGTGTCCGCACTCACTGTGGGGAGGGGCTGTATTGTGTCTGCACTCACTGTGGGGAGGGGCTGTATTGTGTCCGGGTTCACTGTGGGGAGGGGCTGTATTGTGTCCGGGTTCACTGTGTGGAGGCGCTGTATTGTGTCCGGGTTCACTGTGAGGAGGGGCTGTATTGTGTCAGGGTTCACTGTGGGGAGGGGCTGTATTGTCTCCGTGTTCACTGTGGGGAGGGGCTGTATTGTGTCCGTGTTCACTGTGGGGAGGGGCTGTATTGTGTCCGGGTTCACTGTGGGGAGGGGCTGTTTTGTGTCCGGGTTCACTGTGGGGAGGGGCTGTATTGTGTCCGGGTGCATTGTGGGGAGGGGCTGTATTGTGTCCGGGTTCACTGTGGGGAGGTGCTGTATTGTGTCTGCGCTCACTGTGGGGAGGGGCTGTATTGTGTCCAGTTTCACTGTGGGGAGGGGCTGTATTGTGTCCGGGTTCACTGTGGGGAGGGGCTGTATTGTATCCGGGTTCACTGTGGGGAGGGGCTGTATTGTGTCTGCGCTCACTGTGAGGAGGGGCTGTATTGTGTCCGGGTTCACTGTGGGGAGGGGCTATATTGTGTCTGCGCTCACTGTGGGGAGGGGCTGTATTGTGTCCGGGTTCACTGTGGGGAGGGGCTGTATTGTGTCCGGGTTCACTTTGGGGAGGGGCTGTATTGTGTCCGGGTTCACTGTGTGGAGGCGCTGTATTGTGTCCGGGTTCACTGTGGGGAGGGGCTGTATTGTGTCGACGCTCACTGTGGGGAGGGGCTGTATTGTGTCTGCGCTCACTGTGGGGAGGGGCTGTATTGTGTCCAGTTTCACTGTGGGGAGGGGCTGTATTGTGTCCGGGTTCACTGTGGGGAGGGGCTGTATTGTATCCGGGTTCACTGTGGGGAGGGGCTGTATTGTGTCCGCACTCATTGTGGGGAGGGGCTGTATTGTGTCCGCACTCACTGTGGGGAGGGGCTGTATTGTGTCCGCACTGACTGTGGGGAGGGGCTGTATTGTGTCCGGGTTCACTGTGTGGAGGCGCTGTATTGTGTCCGGGTTCACTGTGAGGAGGGGCTGTATTGTGTCAGGGTTCACTGTGGGGAGGGGCTGTATTGTCTCCGTGTTCACTGTGGGGAGGGGCTGTATTGTGTCCGTGTTCACTGTGGGGAGGGGCTGTATTGTGTCCGGGTTCACTGTGGGGAGGGGCTGTTTTGTGTCCGGGTTCACTGTGGGGAGGGGCTGTATTGCGTCCGGGTTCACTGTGGGGAGGGGCTGTATTGTGTCCGGGTTCACTGTGGGGAGGGGCTGTATTGTGTTCGGTTTAATGTGGGGAGGGGCTGTATTGTGTCCGGGTGCATTGTGGGGAGGGGCTGTATTGTGTCCGGGTTCACTGTGGGGAGGGTCTGTATTGTGTCTGCGCTCACTGTGTGGAGGGGCTGTATTGTGTCCGTGTTCACTGTGAGGAGGTGCTGTATTGTGTCCGGGTTCACTGTGGGGAGGGGCTGTATTGTGTCTGCGCTCACTGTGGGGAGGGGCTGTCTTGTGTCCGGGTTCTCTGTGGGGCGGGGCTGTATTGTGTGTGCGCTCACTGTGGGGAGGGGCTGTATTGTGTCCGGGTTCACTGTGGGGAGGGGCTGTATTGTGTCTGTGCTCACTGTGGGGAGGGTCTATATTGTGTCTGTGCTCACTGTGGGGAGGGGCTGTATTGTGTCTGCGCTCACTGTGGGGATGGGCTGTATTGTGTCCGGGTTCACTGTGGGGAGGGGCTGTATTGTGTCCGGGTTCACTGTGGGGAGGGGCTGTATTGTGTCCGGTTTAATGTGGGGAGGGGCTGTATTGTGCCGCACTCATTGTGGGGAGGGGCTGTATTGTGTCCGCACTCACTGTGGGGAGGGGCTGTATTGTGTCCGCACTCACTGTGGGGAGGGGCTATATTGTGTCCGCATCACTGTGGGGAGGGGCTGTATTGTGGCTGCACTCACTGCGGGGAAGGGCTGTATTGTGTCTGCACTGACTGTGGGGAGGGGCTGTATTGTGTCTGCACTCACTGCGGGGAAGGGCTGTATTGTGTCTGCACTGACTGTGGGGAGGGGCTGTATTGTGTCTGCGCTCACTGTGGGGAGGGGCTGTATTGTGTCTGCGCTCACTGTGAGGAGGGGCTGTATTGTGTCCGGGTTCACTGTGGGGAGGGGCTATATTGTGTCTGCGCTCACTGTGGGGAGGGGCTGTATTGTGTCCGGGTTCACTGTGGGGAGGGGCTGTATTGTGTCCGGGTTCACTGGGGAGGGGCTGTATTGTGTCCGGGTTCACTGTGGGGAGGGGCTGTATTGTGTCCGGCTTCAGTGTGGGGAGGGGCTGTATTGTGTCCGGGTTCACTGTGAGGAGGGGCTGTATTGTGTCCGGTTTAATGTGGGGAGGGGCTGTATTGTGTCCGGGTTCACTGTGGGGAGGGGCTGTATTGTTTCCGGGTTCACTGTGGGGAGGGGCTGTATTGTGTCCGGGTTCACTGTGGGGAGGGGCTGTATTGTGTCTGCGCTCACTGTGGGGAGGGGCTGTATTGTGTCTGCGCTCACTGTGGGGAGAGGCTGAAATGTGTCCGGGTTCACTGTGGGGAGGGGCTGTATGATGTCCGGGTTCACTGTGGGGAGGGGCTGTATTGTGTCTGCGCTCACTGTGGGGAGGGGCTGTATTGTGTCCGGGTTCACTGTGGGGAGGGGCTGTATTGTGTCTGTGCTCACTGTGGGGAGGGTCTGTATTGTGTCCGGGTTCACTGTGAGGAGGGGCTGTATTGTGTCCGCACTCACTGTGGGGAGTTGCTGGATTGTGTCCGCACTCACTGTGGGGAGGGGCTGTATTGTGTCTGCACTCACTGTGGGGAGGGGCTGTATTGTGTCCGGGTTCACTGTGGGGAGGGGCTGTATTGTGTCCGGGTTCACTGTGTGGAGGCGCTGTATTGTGTCCGGGTTCACTGTGAGGAGGGGCTGTATTGTGTCAGGGTTCACTGTGGGGAGGGGCTGTATTGTCTCCGTGTTCACTGTGGGGAGGGGCTGTATTGTGTCCGTGTTCACTGTGGGGAGGGGCTGTATTGTGTCCGGGTTCACTGTGGGGAGGGGCTGTTTTGTGTCCGGGTTCACTGTGGGGAGGGGCTGTATTGCGTCCGGGTTCACTGTGGGGAGGTGCTGTGTTGTGTCCGGGTTCACTGTGGGGAGGGGCTGTATTGTGTCTGCGCTCACTGTGGGGAGGGGCTGTATTGTGTCCGGGTTCACTGTGGGGAGGGGCTGTATTGTGTCTGCGCTCACTGTGGGGAGGGGCTGTATTGTGTCCGGGTTCACTGTGGGGAGGGGCTGTATTGTGTCTGTGCTCACTGTGGGGAGGGTCTATATTATGTCTGTGCTCACTGTGGGGAGGGGCTGTATTGTGTCTGCGCTCATTGTGTGGAGGGGCTGTATTGTGTCCGGGTTCACTGTGAGGAGGGGCTGTATTGTGTCCGGGTTCACTGTGGGGAGAGGCTGTATTGTGTCCAGTTTCACTGTGGGGAGGGGCTGCTTTGTGTCCGGGTTCACTGTGGGGAGGGGCTGTATTGTGTCTGCGCTCACTGTGGGGAGGGGCTGTATTGTGTCTGCGCTCACTGTGGGGAGGGGCTGTATTGTGTCCAGTTTCACAGTGGGGAGGGGCTGTATTGTGTCGACGCTCACTGTGGGGAGGGGCTGTATTGTGTCTGCGCTCACTGTGGGGAGGGGCTGTATTGTGTCCAGTTTCACAGTGGGGAGGGGCTGTATTGTGTCCGGGTTCACTGTGGGGAGGGGCTGTATTGTGTCCGAGTTCACTGTGGGGAGGGGCTGTATTGTATCCGGGTTCACTGTGGGGAGGGGCTGTATTGTGTCCGCACTCATTGTGGGGAGGGGCTGTATTGTGTCCGCACTCACTGTGGGGAGGGGCTGTATTGTGTCCGGCTTCACTGTGGGGAGGGGCTGTATTGTGTCCGGGTTCACTGTGAGGAGGGGCTGTATTGTGTCCGGTTTAATGTGGGGAGGGGCTGTATTGTGTCCGGGTTCACTGTGGAGAGGGGCTGTATTGTGTCCGGGTTCACTGTGGGGAGGGGCTGTATTGTGTCCGGGTTCACTGTGGGGAGGGGCTGTATTGTGTCTGCGCTCACTATGGGGAGGAGCTGTATTGTGTCCGGGTTCACTGGGGGAGGGGCTGTATTGTGTCTGCGCTCACTGTGGGGAGGGGCTGTATTGTGTCCGGGTTCACTGTGGGGAGGGGCTGTATTGTGTCCGGGTTCACTGTGGGGAGGGGCTGTATTGTGTCCGGGTTCACTGTGGGGAGGGGCTGTATTGTGTCTGCGCTCACTATGGGGAGGGGCTGTATTGTGTCTGCGCTCACTGTGGGGAGGGGCTGTATTGTGTCCAGGTTCACTGTGGGGAGGGGCTGTATTGTGTCTGCGCTCACTGTGGGGAGGGGCTGCATTGTGTCCGGGTTCACTGTGTGGGAGGGGCTGTATTGTGTCTGTGCTCACTGTGGGGAGGGTCTATATTGTGTCTGTGCTCATTGTGGGGAGGGGCTGTATTGTGTCTGTGCTCACTGTGGGGAGCTGCTGGATTGTGTCCGCACTCACTGTGGGGAGGGGCTGTATTGTGTCTGCACTCACTGTGGGGAGGGGCTGTATTGTGTCCGGGTTCACTGTGGGGAGGGGCTGTATTGTGTCCGGGTTCACTTTGGGGAGGGGCTGTATTGTGTCCGCGTTCACTGTGTGGAGGCGCTGTATTGTGTCCGGGTTCACTGTGGGGAGGGGCTGTATTGTGTCCCCGCTCACTGTTGGGAGGGGCTGTAATGTGTCTGCGCTCACAGTGGGGAGGGGCTGTATTGTGTCTGCGCTCACTGTGGGGAGGGGCTGTATTGTGTCCAGTTTCACAGTGGGGAGGGGCTGTATTGTGTCCGGGTTCACTGTGGGGAGGGTCTGTATTGTGTCTGCGCTCACTGTGGGGAGGGGCTGTATTGTGTCCAGTTTCACTGTGGGGAGGGGCTGTATTGTGTCCGGGTTCACTGTGGGGAGGGGCTGTATTGTATCCGGGTTCACTGTGGGGAGGGGCTGTATTGTGTCCGCACTCATTGTGGGGAGGGGCTGTATTGTGTCCGCACTCACTGTGTGGAGGGGCTGTATTGTGTCCGTGTTCACTGTGAGGAGGTGCTGTATTGTGTCCGGGTTCACTGTGGGGAGGGGCTGTATTGTGTCTGCGCTCACTGTGGGGAGGGGCTGTATTGTGTCCGGGTTCACTGTGGGGAGGGGCTGTATTGTGTCTGCGCTCACTGTGGGGAGGGGCTGTATTGTGTCCGGGTTCACTGTGGGGAGGGGCTGTATTGTGTCCGGGTTCACTGTGTGGAGGCGCTGTATTGTGTCCGGGTTCACTGTGGGGAGGGGCTGTATTGTGTCCCCGCTCACTGTTGGGAGGGGCTGTAATGTGTCTGCGCTCACAGTGGGGAGGGGCTGTATTGTGTCTGCGCTCACTGTGGGGAGGGGCTGTATTGTGTCCAGTTTCACAGTGGGGAGGGGCTGTATTGTGTCGACGCTCACTGTGGGGAGGGGCTGTATTGTGTCTGCGCTCACTGTGGGGAGGGGCTGTATTGTGTCCAGTTTCACTGTGGGGAGGGGCTGTATTGTGTCCGGGTTCACTGTGGGGAGGGGCTGTATTGTATCCGGGTTCACTGTGGGGAGGGGCTGTATTGTGTCTGCGCTCACTGTGAGGAGGGGCTGTATTGTGTCCGGGTTCACTGTGGGGAGGGGCTATATTGTGTCTGCGCTCACTGTGGGGAGGGGCTGTATTGTGTCCGGGTTCACTGTGGGGAGGGGCTGTATTGTGTCCGGGTTCACTTTGGGGAGGGGCTGTATTGTGTCCGGGTTCACTGTGTGGAGGCGCTGTATTGTGTCCGGGTTCACTGTGGGGAGGGGCTGTATTGTGTCGACGCTCACTGTGGGGAGGGGCTGTATTGTGTCTGCGCTCACTGTGGGGAGGGGCTGTATTGTGTCCAGTTTCACTGTGGGGAGGGGCTGTATTGTGTCCGGGTTCACTGTGGGGAGGGGCTGTATTGTATCCGGGTTCACTGTGGGGAGGGGCTGTATTGTGTCCGCACTCATTGTGGGGAGGGGCTGTATTGTGTCCGCACTCACTGTGGGGAGGGGCTGTATTGTGTCCGCACTGACTGTGGGGAGGGGCTGTATTGTGTCCGGGTTCACTGTGTGGAGGCGCTGTATTGTGTCCGGGTTCACTGTGAGGAGGGGCTGTATTGTGTCAGGGTTCACTGTGGGGAGGGGCTGTATTGTCTCCGTGTTCACTGTGGGGAGGGGCTGTATTGTGTCCGTGTTCACTGTGGGGAGGGGCTGTATTGTGTCCGGGTTCACTGTGGGGAGGGGCTGTTTTGTGTCCGGGTTCACTGTGGGGAGGGGCTGTATTGCGTCCGGGTTCACTGTGGGGAGGGGCTGTATTGTGTCCGGGTTCACTGTGGGGAGGGGCTGTATTGTGTTCGGTTTAATGTGGGGAGGGGCTGTATTGTGTCCGGGTGCATTGTGGGGAGGGGCTGTATTGTGTCCGGGTTCACTGTGGGGAGGGTCTGTATTGTGTCTGCGCTCACTGTGTGGAGGGGCTGTATTGTGTCCGTGTTCACTGTGAGGAGGTGCTGTATTGTGTCCGGGTTCACTGTGGGGAGGGGCTGTATTGTGTCTGCGCTCACTGTGGGGAGGGGCTGTCTTGTGTCCGGGTTCTCTGTGGGGCGGGGCTGTATTGTGTGTGCGCTCACTGTGGGGAGGGGCTGTATTGTGTCCGGGTTCACTGTGGGGAGGGGCTGTATTGTGTCTGTGCTCACTGTGGGGAGGGTCTATATTGTGTCTGTGCTCACTGTGGGGAGGGGCTGTATTGTGTCTGCGCTCACTGTGGGGATGGGCTGTATTGTGTCCGGGTTCACTGTGGGGAGGGGCTGTATTGTGTCCGGGTTCACTGTGGGGAGGGGCTGTATTGTGTCCGGTTTAATGTGGGGAGGGGCTGTATTGTGCCGCACTCATTGTGGGGAGGGGCTGTATTGTGTCCGCACTCACTGTGGGGAGGGGCTGTATTGTGTCCGCACTCACTGTGGGGAGGGGCTATATTGTGTCCGCATCACTGTGGGGAGGGGCTGTATTGTGGCTGCACTCACTGCGGGGAAGGGCTGTATTGTGTCTGCACTGACTGTGGGGAGGGGCTGTATTGTGTCTGCACTCACTGCGGGGAAGGGCTGTATTGTGTCTGCACTGACTGTGGGGAGGGGCTGTATTGTGTCTGCGCTCACTGTGGGGAGGGGCTGTATTGTGTCTGCGCTCACTGTGAGGAGGGGCTGTATTGTGTCCGGGTTCACTGTGGGGAGGGGCTATATTGTGTCTGCGCTCACTGTGGGGAGGGGCTGTATTGTGTCCGGGTTCACTGTGGGGAGGGGCTGTATTGTGTCCGGGTTCACTGGGGAGGGGCTGTATTGTGTCCGGGTTCACTGTGGGGAGGGGCTGTATTGTGTCCGGCTTCAGTGTGGGGAGGGGCTGTATTGTGTCCGGGTTCACTGTGAGGAGGGGCTGTATTGTGTCCGGTTTAATGTGGGGAGGGGCTGTATTGTGTCCGGGTTCACTGTGGGGAGGGGCTGTATTGTTTCCGGGTTCACTGTGGGGAGGGGCTGTATTGTGTCCGGGTTCACTGTGGGGAGGGGCTGTATTGTGTCTGCGCTCACTGTGGGGAGGGGCTGTATTGTGTCTGCGCTCACTGTGGGGAGAGGCTGAAATGTGTCCGGGTTCACTGTGGGGAGGGGCTGTATGATGTCCGGGTTCACTGTGGGGAGGGGCTGTATTGTGTCTGCGCTCACTGTGGGGAGGGGCTGTATTGTGTCCGGGTTCACTGTGGGGAGGGGCTGTATTGTGTCTGTGCTCACTGTGGGGAGGGTCTATATTGTGTCTGTGCTCATTGTGGGGAGGGGCTGTATTGTGTCTGTGCTCACTGTGGGGAGGGTCTGTATTGTGTCCGGGTTCACTGTGAGGAGGGGCTGTATTGTGTCCGCACTCACTGTGGGGAGTTGCTGGATTGTGTCCGCACTCACTGTGGGGAGGGGCTGTATTGTGTCTGCACTCACTGTGGGGAGGGGCTGTATTGTGTCCGGGTTCACTGTGGGGAGGGGCTGTATTGTGTCCGGGTTCACTGTGTGGAGGCGCTGTATTGTGTCCGGGTTCACTGTGAGGAGGGGCTGTATTGTGTCAGGGTTCACTGTGGGGAGGGGCTGTATTGTCTCCGTGTTCACTGTGGGGAGGGGCTGTATTGTGTCCGTGTTCACTGTGGGGAGGGGCTGTATTGTGTCCGGGTTCACTGTGGGGAGGGGCTGTTTTGTGTCCGGGTTCACTGTGGGGAGGGGCTGTATTGCGTCCGGGTTCACTGTGGGGAGGTGCTGTGTTGTGTCCGGGTTCACTGTGGGGAGGGGCTGTATTGTGTCTGCGCTCACTGTGGGGAGGGGCTGTATTGTGTCCGGGTTCACTGTGGGGAGGGGCTGTATTGTGTCTGCGCTCACTGTGGGGAGGGGCTGTATTGTGTCCGGGTTCACTGTGGGGAGGGGCTGTATTGTGTCTGTGCTCACTGTGGGGAGGGTCTATATTATGTCTGTGCTCACTGTGGGGAGGGGCTGTATTGTGTCTGCGCTCATTGTGTGGAGGGGCTGTATTGTGTCCGGGTTCACTGTGAGGAGGGGCTGTATTGTGTCCGGGTTCACTGTGGGGAGAGGCTGTATTGTGTCCAGTTTCACTGTGGGGAGGGGCTGCTTTGTGTCCGGGTTCACTGTGGGGAGGGGCTGTATTGTGTCTGCGCTCACTGTGGGGAGGGGCTGTATTGTGTCTGCGCTCACTGTGGGGAGGGGCTGTATTGTGTCCAGTTTCACAGTGGGGAGGGGCTGTATTGTGTCGACGCTCACTGTGGGGAGGGGCTGTATTGTGTCTGCGCTCACTGTGGGGAGGGGCTGTATTGTGTCCAGTTTCACAGTGGGGAGGGGCTGTATTGTGTCCGGGTTCACTGTGGGGAGGGACTGTATTGTGTCCGAGTTCACTGTGGGGAGGGGCTGTATTGTATCCGGGTTCACTGTGGGGAGGGGCTGTATTGTGTCCGCACTCATTGTGGGGAGGGGCTGTATTGTGTCCGCACTCACTGTGGGGAGGGGCTGTATTGTGTCCGGCTTCACTGTGGGGAGGGGCTGTATTGTGTCCGGGTTCACTGTGAGGAGGGGCTGTATTGTGTCCGGTTTAATGTGGGGAGGGGCTGTATTGTGTCCGGGTTCACTGTGGGGAGGGGCTGTATTGTGTCTGCGCTCACTATGGGGAGGGGCTGTATTGTGTCCGGGTTCACTGTGGGGAGGGGCTGTACTGTGTCCGGGTTCACTGTGGGGAGGGGCTGTATTGTGTCTGCGCTCACTGTGGGGAGGGGCTGTATTGTGTCCAGGTTCACTGTGGGGAGGGGCTGTATTGTGTCTGCGCTCACTGTGGGGAGGGGCTGCATTGTGTCCGGGTTCACTGTGTGGGAGGGGCTGTATTGTGTCTGTGCTCACTGTGGGGAGGGTCTATATTGTGTCTGTGCTCATTGTGGGGAGGGGCTGTATTGTGTCTGTGCTCACTGTGGGGAGCTGCTGGATTGTGTCCGCACTCACTGTGGGGAGGGGCTGTATTGTGTCTGCACTCACTGTGGGGAGGGGCTGTATTGTGTCCGGGTTCACTGTGGGGAGGGGCTGTATTGTGTCCGGGTTCACTTTGGGGAGGGGCTGTATTGTGTCCGCGTTCACTGTGTGGAGGCGCTGTATTGTGTCCGGGTTCACTGTGGGGAGGGGCTGTATTGTGTCCCCGCTCACTGTTGGGAGGGGCTGTAATGTGTCTGCGCTCACAGTGGGGAGGGGCTGTATTGTGTCTGCGCTCACTGTGGGGAGGGGCTGTATTGTGTCCAGTTTCACAGTGGGGAGGGGCTGTATTGTGTCCGGGTTCACTGTGGGGAGGGTCTGTATTGTGTCTGCGCTCACTGTGGGGAGGGGCTGTATTGTGTCCAGTTTCACTGTGGGGAGGGGCTGTATTGTGTCCGGGTTCACTGTGGGGAGGGGCTGTATTGTATCCGGGTTCACTGTGGGGAGGGGCTGTATTGTGTCCGCACTCATTGTGGGGAGGGGCTGTATTGTGTCCGCACTCACTGTGTGGAGGGGCTGTATTGTGTCCGTGTTCACTGTGAGGAGGTGCTGTATTGTGTCCGGGTTCACTGTGGGGAGGGGCTGTATTGTGTCTGCGCTCACTGTGGGGAGGGGCTGTCTTGTGTCCGGGTTCACTGTGGGGCGGGGCTGTATTGTGTCTGCGCTCACTGTGGGGAGGGGCTGTATTGTGTCCGGGTTCACTGTGGGGAGGGGCTGTATTGTGTCTGTGCTCACTGTGGGGAGGGTCTATATTGTGTCTGTGCTCACTGTGGGGAGGGGCTGTATTGTGTCTGCGCTCACTGTGGGGAGGGGCTGTATTGTGTCCGGGTTCACTGTGGGGAGGGGCTGTATTGTGTCCGGGTTCACTGTGGGGAGGGGCTGTATTGTGTCCGGTTTAATGTGGGGAGGGGCTGTATTGTGCCGCACTCATTGTGGGGAGGGGCTGAATTGTGTCCGCACTCACTGTGGGGAGGGGCTGTATTGTGTCCGCATCACTGTGGGGAGGGGCTGTATTGTGTCTGCACTCACTGCGGGGAAGGGCTGTATTGTGTCTGCACTGACTGTGGGGAGGGGCTGTATTGTGTCTGCACTCACTGCGGGGAAGGGCTGTATTGTGTCTGCACTGACTGTGGGGAGGGGCTGTATTGTGTCTGCGCTCACTGTGGGGATGGGCTGTATTGTGTCTGCGCTCACTGTGTGGAGGGGCTGTATTGTGTCCGGTTTAATGTGGGGAGGGGCTGTATTGTGTCTGCGCTCACTGTGGGGAGGGGCTGCATTGTGTCCGTGTTCACTGTGGGGAGGGGCTGTATTGTGTCCGGGTTCACTGGGGAGGGGCTGTATTGTGTCCGGGTTCACTGTGGGGAGGGGCTGTATTGTGTCCGGCTTCAGTGTGGGGAGGGGCTGTATTGTGTCCGGGTTCACTGTGAGGAGGGGCTGTATTGTGTCCGGTTTAATGTGGGGAGGGGCTGTATTGTGTCCGGGTTCACTGTGGGGAGGGGCTGTATTGTGTCCGGGTTCACTGTGGGGAGGGGCTGTATTGTGTCCGGGTTCACTGTGGGGAGGGGCTGTATTGTGTCTGCGCTCACTGTGGGGAGGGGCTGTATTGTGTCTGCGCTCACTGTGGGGAGAGGCTGTAATGTGTCCGGGTTCACTGTGGGGAGGGGCTGTATGATGTCCGGGTTCACTGTGGGGAGGGGCTGTATTGTGTCTGTGCTCACTGTGGGGAGGGTCTATATTGTGTCTGTGCTCATTGTGGGGAGGGGCTGTATTGTGTCCGTGTTCACTGTGGGGAGGGGCTGTATTGTGTCCGGGTTCACTGTGGGGAGGGGCTGTATTGTGTCCGCACTCATTGTGGGGAGGGGCTGTATTGTGTCCGCACTCACTGTGGGGAGGGGCTGTATTGTGTCCGCACTCACTGTGGGGAGTTGCTGGATTGTGTCCGGGTTCACTGTGGGGAGGGGCTGTATTGTGTCCGGGTTCACTGTGTGGAGGCGCTGTATTGTGTCCGGGTTCACTGTGAGGAGGGGCTGTATTGTGTCAGGGTTCACTGTGGGGAGGGGCTGTATTGTCTCCGTGTTCACTGTGGGGAGGGGCTGTATTGTGTCCGTGTTCACTGTGGGGAGGGGCTGTATTGTGTCCGGGTTCACTGTGGGGAGGGGCTGTTTTGTGTCCGGGTTCACTGTGGGGAGGGGCTGTATTGCGTCCGGGTTCACTGTGGGGAGGGGCTGTATTGTGTCCGGGTTCACTGTGGGGAGGGGCTGTATTGTGTTCGGTTTAATGTGGGGAGGGGCTGTATTGTGTCCGGGTGCATTGTGGGGAGGGGCTGTATTGTGTCCGGGTTCACTGTGGGGAGGGTCTGTATTGTGTCTGCGCTCACTGTGTGGAGGGGCTGTATTGTGTCCGTGTTCACTGTGAGGAGGTGCTGTATTGTGTCCGGGTTCACTGTGGGGAGGGGCTGTATTGTGTCTGCGCTCACTGTGGGGAGGGGCTGTCTTGTGTCCGGGTTCACTGTGGGGCGGGGCTGTATTGTGTGTGCGCTCACTGTGGGGAGGGGCTGTATTGTGTCCGGGTTCACTGTGGGGAGGGGCTGTATTGTGTCTGTGCTCACTGTGGGGAGGGTCTATATTGTGTCTGTGCTCACTGTGGGGAGGGGCTGTATTGTGTCTGTGCTCACTGTGGGGATGGGCTGTATTGTGTCCGGGTTCACTGTGGGGAGGGGCTGTATTGTGTCCGGGTTCACTGTGGGGAGGGGCTGTATTGTGTCCGGTTTAATGTGGGGAGGGGCTGTATTGTGCCGCACTCATTGTGGGGAGGGGCTGTATTGTGTCCGCACTCACTGTGGGGAGGGGCTGTATTGTGTCCGCACTCACTGTGGGGAGGGGCTATATTGTGTCCGCATCACTGTGGGGAGGGGCTGTATTGTGGCTGCACTCACTGCGGGGAAGGGCTGTATTGTGTCTGCACTGACTGTGGGGAGGGGCTGTATTGTGTCTGCGCTCACTGTGGGGAGGGGCTGTATTGTGTCTGCGCTCACTGTGAGGAGGGGCTGTATTGTGTCCGGGTTCACTGTGGGGAGGGGCTATATTGTGTCTGCGCTCACTGTGGGGAGGGGCTGTATTGTGTCCGGGTTCACTGTGGGGAGGGGCTGTATTGTGTCCGGGTTCACTGGGGAGGGGCTGTATTGTGTCCGGGTTCACTGTGGGGAGGGGCTGTATTGTGTCTGCGCTCACTGTGGGGAGGGGCTGTATTGTGTCTGCGCTCACTGTGGGGAGAGGCTGAAATGTGTCCGGGTTCACTGTGGGGAGGGGCTGTATGATATCCGGGTTCACTGTGGGGAGGGGCTGTATTGTGTCTGCGCTCACTGTGAGGAGGGGCTGTATTGTGTCCGGTTTAATGTGGGGAGGGGCTGTATTGTGTCCGGGTTCACTGTGGGGAGGGGCTGTATTGTGTCCGGGTTCACTGTGGGGAGGGGCTGTATTGTGTCCGGGTTCACTGTGGGGAGGGGCTGTATTGTGTCTGCGCTCACTGTGGGGAGGGGCTGTATTGTGTCTGCGCTCACTGTGGGGAGAGGCTGAAATGTGTCCGGGTTCACTGTGGGGAGGGGCTGTATGATATCCGGGTTCACTGTGGGGAGGGGCTGTATTGTGTCTGCGCTCACTGTGGGGAGGGGCTGTATTGTGTCCGGGTTCACTGTGGGGAGTTGCTGGATTGTGTCCGCACTCACTGTGGGGAGGGGCTGTATTGTGTCTGCACTCACTGTGGGGAGGGGCTGTATTGTGTCCGGGTTCACTGTGGGGAGGGGCTGTATTGTGTCCGGGTTCACTGTGTGGAGGCGCTGTATTGTGTCCGGGTTCACTGTGAGGAGGGGCTGTATTGTGTCAGGGTTCACTGTGGGGAGGGGCTGTATTGTCTCCGTGTTCACTGTGGGGAGGGGCTGTATTGTGTCCGTGTTCACTGTGGGGAGGGGCTGTATTGTGTCCGGGTTCACTGTGGGGAGGGGCTGTTTTGTGTCCGGGTTCACTGTGGGGAGGGGCTGTATTGCGTCCGGGTTCACTGTGGGGAGGTGCTGTGTTGTGTCCGGGTTCACTGTGGGGAGGGGCTGTATTGTGTCTGCGCTCACTGTGGGGAGGGGCTGTATTGTGTCCGGGTTCACTGTGGGGAGGGGCTGTATTGTGTCTGCGCTCACTGTGGGGAGGGGCTGTATTGTGTCCGGGTTCACTGTGGGGAGGGGCTGTATTGTGTCTGTGCTCACTGTGGGGAGGGTCTATATTGTGTCTGTGCTCACTGTGGGGAGGGGCTGTATTGTGTCTGCGCTCATTGTGTGGAGGGGCTGTATTGTGTCCGGGTTCACTGTGAGGAGGGGCTGTATTGTGTCCGGGTTCACTGTGGGGAGAGGCTGTATTGTGTCCAGTTTCACTGTGGGGAGGGGCTGCTTTGTGTCCGGGTTCACTGTGGGGAGGGGCTGTATTGTGTCTGCGCTCACTGTGGGGAGGGGCTGTATTGTGTCTGCGCTCACTGTGGGGAGGGGCTGTATTGTGTCCAGTTTCACAGTGGGGAGGGGCTGTATTGTGTCGACGCTCACTGTGGGGAGGGGCTGTATTGTGTCTGCGCTCACTGTGGGGAGGGGCTGTATTGTGTCCAGTTTCACAGTGGGGAGGGGCTGTATTGTGTCCGGGTTCACTGTGGGGAGGGGCTGTATTGTGTCCGAGTTCACTGTGGGGAGGGGCTGTATTGTATCCGGGTTCACTG
Organism: Pristiophorus japonicus; assembly: GCF_044704955.1. NCBI lineage: Eukaryota > Metazoa > Chordata > Chondrichthyes > Pristiophoridae > Pristiophorus > Pristiophorus japonicus. Next base: position 56,177,393 of record NC_091983.1, read on the forward strand.
TGGGGAGGGGCTGTATTGTGTCCGCACTCATTGTGGGGAGGGGCTGTATTGTGTCCGCACTCACTGTGGGGAGGGGCTGTATTGTGTCCGGCTTCACTGTGGGGAGGGGCTGTATTGTGTCCGGGTTCACTGTGAGGAGGGGCTGTATTGTGTCCGGTTTAATGTGGGGAGGGGCTGTATTGTGTCCGGGTTCACTGTGGGGAGGGGCTGTATTGTGTCCGGGTTCACTGTGGGGAGGGGCTGTATTGTGTCCGGGTTCACTGTGGGGAGGGGCTGTATTGTGTCTGCGCTCACTATGGGGAGGGGCTGTATTGTGTCCGGGTTCACTGTGGGGAGGAGCTGTATTGTGTCTGCGCTCACTGTGGGGAGGGGCTGTATTGTGTCCGGGTTCACTGTGGGGAGGGGCTGTATTGTGTCCGGGTTCACTGTGGGGAGGGGCTGTATTGTGTCCGGGTTCACTGTGGGGAGGGGCTGTATTGTGTCTGCGCTTACTATGGGGAGGGGCTGTATTGTGTCTGTGCTCACTGTGGGGAGGGTCTATATTGTGTCTGTGCTCATTGTGGGGAGGGGCTGTATTGTGTCTGTGCTCACTGTGGGGAGGGTCTGTATTGTGTCCGGGTTCACTGTGAGGAGGGGCTGTATTGTGTCCGCACTCACTGTGGGGAGCTGCTGGATTGTGTCCGCACTCACTGTGGGGAGGGGCTGTATTGTGTCTGCACTCACTGTGGGGAGGGGCTGTATTGTGTCCGGGTTCACTGTGGGGAGGGGCTGTATTGTGTCCGGGTTCACTTTGGGGAAGGGCTGTATTGTGTCCGCGTTCACTGTGTGGAGGCGCTGTATTGTGTCCGGGTTCACTGTGGGGAGGGGCTGTATTGTGTCCCCGCTCACTGTTGGGAGGGGCTGTAATGTGTCTGCGCTCACAGTGGGGAGGGGCTGTATTGTGTCTGCGCTCACTGTGGGGAGGGGCTGTATTGTGTCCAGTTTCACAGTGGGGAGGGGCTGTATTGTGTCGACGCTCATTGTGGGGAGGGGCTGTATTGTGTCTGCGCTCACTGTGGGGAGGGGCTGTATTGTGTCCAGTTTCACTGTGGGGAGGGGCTGTATTGTGTCCGGGTTCACTGTGGGGAGGGGCTGTATTGTATCCGGGTTCACTGTGGGGAGGGGCTGTATTGTGTCCGCACTCATTGTGGGGAGGGGCTGTATTGTGTCCGCACTCACTGTGGGGAGGGGCTGTATTGTGTCCGCACTCACTGTGGGGAGTTGCTGGATTGTGTCCGGGTTCACTGTGGGGAGGGGCTGTATTGTGTCCGGGTTCACTGTGTGGAGGCGCTGTATTGTGTCCGGCTTCACTGTGAGGAGGGCTGTATTGTGTCAGGGTTCACTGTGGGGAGGGGCTGTATTGTCTCCGTGTTCACTGTGGGGAGGGGCTGTATTGTGTCCGTGTTCACTGTGGGGAGGGGCTGTATTGTGTCCGGGTTCACTGTGGGGAGGGGCTGTTTTGTGTCCGGGTTCACTGTGGGGAGGGGCTGTATTGCGTCCGGTTTCACTGTGGGGAGGGGCTGTATTGTGTCCGGGTTCACTGTGGGGAGGGTCTATATTGTGTTCGGTTTAATGTGGGGAGGGGCTGTATTGTGTCCGGGTTCACTGTGGGGAGGGGCTGTATTGTGTCTGCGCTCACTGTGGGGAGGGGCTGTATTGTGTCCGGGTTCACTGTGGGGAGGGGCTGTATTGTGTCTGTGCTCACTGTGGGGAGGGTCTATATTATGTCTGTGCTCACTGTGGGGAGGGGCTGTATTGTGTCTGCGCTCATTGTGTGGAGGGGCTGTATTGTGTCCGGGTTCACTGTGAGGAGGGGCTGTATTGTGTCCGGGTTCACTGTGGGGAGAGGCTGTATTGTGTCCAGTTTCACTGTGGGGAGGGGCTGCTTTGTGTCCGGGTTCACTGTGGGGAGGGGCTGTATTGTGTCTGCGCTCACTGTGGGGAGGGGCTGTATTGTGTCTGCGCTCACTGTGGGGAGGGGCTGTATTGTGTCCAGTTTCACAGTGGGGAGGGGCTGTATTGTGTCGACGCTCACTGTGGGGAGGGGCTGTATTGTGTCTGCGCTCACTGTGGGGAGGGGCTGTATTGTGTCCAGTTTCACAGTGGGGAGGGGCTGTATTGTGTCCGGGTTCACTGTGGGGAGGGGCTGTATTGTGTCCGAGTTCACTGTGGGGAGGGGCTGTATTGTATCCGGGTTCACTGTGGGGAGGGGCTGTATTGTGTCCGCACTCATTGTGGGGAGGGGCTGTATTGTGTCCGCACTCACTGTGGGGAGGGGCTGTATTGTGTCCGGCTTCACTGTGGGGAGGGGCTGTATTGTGTCCGGGTTCACTGTGAGGAGGGGCTGTATTGTGTCCGGTTTAATGTGGGGAGGGGCTGTATTGTGTCCGGGTTCACTGTGGGGAGGGGCTGTATTGTGTCCGGGTTCACTGTGGGGAGGGGCTGTATTGTGTCCGGGTTCACTGTGGGGAGGGGCTGTATTGTGTCTGCGCTCACTATGGGGAGGGGCTGTATTGTGTCCGGGTTCACTGTGGGGAGGGGCTGTATTGTGTCTGCGCTCACTGTGGGGAGGGGCTGTATTGTGTCCGGGTTCACTGTGGGGAGGGGCTGTATTGTGTCCGGGTTCACTGTGGGGAGGGGCTGTATTGTGTCTGCGCTCACTATGGGGAGGGGCTGTATTGTGTCCGGGTTCACTGTGGGGAGGGGCTGTACTGTGTCCGGGTTCACTGTGGGGAGGGGCTGTATTGTGTCTGCGCTCACTGTGGGGAGGGGCTGTATTGTGTCCGGGTTCACTGTGGGGAGGGGCTGTATTGTGTCTGCGCTCACTGTGGGGAGGGGCTGCATTGTGTCCGGGTTCACTGTGTGGGAGGGGCTGTATTGTGTCTGTGCTCACTGTGGGGAGGGTCTATATTGTGTCTGTGCTCATTGTGGGGAGGGGCTGTATTGTGTCTGTGCTCACTGTGGGGAGGGTCTGTATTGTGTCCGGGTTCACTGTGAGGAGGGGCTGTATTGTGTCCGCACTCACTGTGGGGAGCTGCTGGATTGTGTCCGCACTCACTGTGGGGAGGGGCTGTATTGTGTCTGCACTCACTGTGGGGAGGGGCTGTATTGTGTCCGGGTTCACTGTGGGGAGGGGCTGTATTGTGTCCGGGTTCACTTTGGGGAGGGGCTGTATTGTGTCCGCGTTCACTGTGTGGAGGCGCTGTATTGTGTCCGGGTTCACTGTGGGGAGGGGCTGTATTGTGTCCCCGCTCACTGTTGGGAGGGGCTGTAATGTGTCTGCGCTCACAGTGGGGAGGGGCTGTATTGTGTCTGCGCTCACTGTGGGGAGGGGCTGTATTGTGTCCAGTTTCACAGTGGGGAGGGGCTGTATTGTGTCGACGCTCACTGTGGGGAGGGGCTGTATTGTGTCTGCGCTCACTGTGGGGAGGGGCTGTATTGTGTCCAGTTTCACTGTGGGGAGGGGCTGTATTGTGTCCGGGTTCACTGTGGGGAGGGGCTGTATTGTATCCGGGTTCACTGTGGGGAGGGGCTGTATTGTGTCCGCACTCATTGTGGGGAGGGGCTGTATTGTGTCCGCACTCACTGTGTGGAGGGGCTGTATTGTGTCCGTGTTCACTGTGAGGAGGTGCTGTATTGTGTCCGGGTTCACTGTGGGGAGGGGCTGTATTGTGTCTGCGCTCACTGTGGGGAGGGGCTGTCTTGTGTCCGGGTTCACTGTGGGGCGGGGCTGTATTGTGTCTGCGCTCACTGTGGGGAGGGGCTGTATTGTGTCCGGGTTCACTGTGGGGAGGGGCTGTATTGTGTCTGTGCTCACTGTGGGGAGGGTCTATATTGTGTCTGTGCTCACTGTGGGGAGGGGCTGTATTGTGTCTGCGCTCACTGTGGGGAGGGGCTGTATTGTGTCCGGGTTCACTGTGGGGAGGGGCTGTATTGTGTCCGGGTTCACTGTGGGGAGGGGCTGTATTGTGTCCGGTTTAATGTGGGGAGGGGCTGTATTGTGCCGCACTCATTGTGGGGAGGGGCTGAATTGTGTCCGCACTCACTGTGGGGAGGGGCTGTATTGTGTCCGCATCACTGTGGGGAGGGGCTGTATTGTGTCTGCACTCACTGCGGGGAAGGGCTGTATTGTGTCTGCACTGACTGTGGGGAGGGGCTGTATTGTGTCTGCACTCACTGCGGGGAAGGGCTGTATTGTGTCTGCACTGACTGTGGGGAGGGGCTGTATTGTGTCTGCGCTCACTGTGGGGATGGGCTGTATTGTGTCTGCGCTCACTGTGTGGAGGGGCTGTATTGTGTCCGGTTTAATGTGGGGAGGGGCTGTATTGTGTCTGCGCTCACTGTGGGGAGGGGCTGTATTGTGTCCGTGTTCACTGTGGGGAGGGGCTGTATTGTATCCGGGTTCACTGGGGAGGGGCTGTATTGTGTCCGGGTTCACTGTGGGGAGGGGCTGTATTGTGTCCGGCTTCAGTGTGGGGAGGGGCTGTATTGTGTCCGGGTTCACTGTGAGGAGGGGCTGTATTGTGTCCGGTTTAATGTGGGGAGGGGCTGTATTGTGTCCGGGTTCACTGTGGGGAGGGGCTGTATTGTGTCCGGGTTCACTGTGGGGAGGGGCTGTATTGTGTCCGGGTTCACTGTGGGGAGGGGCTGTATTGTGTCTGCGCTCACTGTGGGGAGGGGCTGTATTGTGTCTGCGCTCACTGTGGGGAGAGGCTGTAATGTGTCCGGGTTCACTGTGGGGAGGGGCTGTATGATGTCCGGGTTCACTGTGGGGAGGGGCTGTATTGTGTCTGTGCTCACTGTGGGGAGGGTCTATATTGTGTCTGTGCTCATTGTGGGGAGGGGCTGTATTGTGTCTGTGCTCACTGTGGGGAGGGTCTGTAATGTGTCCGGGTTCACTGTGAGGAGGGGCTGTATTGTGTCCGCACTCACTGTGGGGAGTTGCTGGATTGTGTCCGCACTCACTGTGGGGAGGGGCTGTATTGTGTCTGCACTCACTGTGGGGAGGGGCTGTATTGTGTCCGGGTTCACTGTGGGGAGGGGCTGTATTGTGTCCGGGTTCACTGTGTGGAGGCGCTGTATTGTGTCCGGGTTCACTGAGGAGGGGCTGTATTGTGTCAGGGTTCACTGTGGGGAGGGGCTGTATTGTCTCCGTGTTCACTGTGGGGAGGGGCTGTATTGTGTCCGTGTTCACTGTGGGGAGGGGCTGTATTGTGTCCGGGTTCACTGTGGGGAGGGGCTGTTTTGTGTCCGGGTTCACTGTGGGGAGGGGCTGTATTGCGTCCGGGTTCACTGTGGGGAGGGGCTGTATTGTGTCCGGGTTCACTGTGGGGAGGGGCTGTATTGTGTCCGGGTTCACTGTGAGGAGGGGCTGTATTGTGTCCGGTTTAATGTGGGGAGGGGCTGTATTGTGTCCGGGTGCATTGTGGGGAGGGGCTGTATTGTGTCCGGGTTCACTGTGGGCAGGGTCTGTATTGTGTCTGCGCTCACTGTGGGGAGGGGCTGTATTGAGTCCGGGTTCACTGTGAGGAGGTGCTGTATTGTGTCCGGGTTCACTGTGGGGAGGGGCTGTATTGTGTCTGCGCTCACTGTGGGGAGGGGCTGTATTGTGTCCGGGTTCACTGTGGGGAGGGTCTATATTGTGTCTGTGCTCACTGTGGGGAGGGGCTGTATTGTGTCCGGTTTAATGTGGGGAGGGGCTGTATTGTGTCCGGCTTCATTGTGGGGAGGGGCTTTATTGTGTCCGGGTTCACTGTGGGGAGGGTCTGTATTGTGTCTGCGCTCACTGTGTGGAGGGGCTGTATTGTGTCCGGTTTAATGTGGCGAGGGGCTGTATTGTGTCCGGATTCATTGTGGGGAGGGGCTTTATTGTGTCCGGGTTCACTGTGGGGAGGGTCTGTATTGTGTCTGCGCTCATTGTGTGGAGGGGCTGTATTGTGTCCGGGTTCACTGTGAGGAGGGGCTGTATTGTGTCCGGGTTCACTGTGGGGAGAGGCTGTATTGTGTCCAGTTTCACTGTGGGGAGGGGCTGCTTTGTGTCCGGGTTCACTGCGGGGAGGGGCTGTATTGTGTCTGCGCTCACTGTGGGGAGGGGCTGTATTGTGTCTGCGCTCACTGTGGGGAGGGGCTGTATTGTGTCCAGTTTCACAGTGGGGAGGGGCTGTATTGTGTCGACGCTCACTGTGGGGAGGGGCTGTATTGTGTCTGCGCTCACTGTGGGGAGGGGCTGTATTGTGTCCAGTTTCACTGTGGGGAGGGGCTGTATTGTGTCCGGGTTCACTGTGGGGAGGGGCTGTATTGTGTCCGAGTTCACTGTGGGGAGGGGCTGTATTGTATCCGGGTTCACTGTGGGGAGGGGCTGTATTGTGTCCGCACTCATTGTCGGGAGGGGCTGTATTGTGTCCGCACTCACTGTGGAGAGGGGCTGTATTGTGTCCGCACTCACTGTGGGGAGGGGCTGTATTGTGTCCGGCTTCACTGTGGGGAGGGGCTGTATTGTGTCCGGGTTCACTGTGAGGAGGGGCTGTATTGTGTCCAGTTTAATGTGGGGAGGGGCTGTATTGTGTCCGGGTTCACTGTGGGGAGGGGCTGTATTGTGTCCGGGTTCACTGTGGGGAGGGGCTGTATTGTGTCCGGGTTCACTGTGGGGAGGGGCTGTATTGTGTCTGCGCTCACTATGGGGAGGGGCTGTATTGTGTCTGCGCTCACTGTGGGGAGAGGCTGTATTGTGTCCGGGTTCACTGTGGGGAGGGGCTGTATTGTGTCCGGGTTCACTGTGGGGAGGGGCTGTATTGTGTCTGCGCTCACTGTGGGGAGGGGCTGTATTGTGTCCGGGTTCACTGTGGGGAGGGGCTGTATTGTGTCTGTGCTCACTGTGGGGAGGGTCTATATTGTGTCTGTGCTCATTGTGGGGAGGGGCTGTATTGTGTCTGTGCTCACTGTGGGGAGGGGCTGTATTGTGTCTGTGCTCACTGTGGGGAGGGTCTGTATTGTGTCCGGGTTCACTGTGAGGAGGGGCTGTATTGTGTCCGCACTCACTGTGGGGAGTTGCTGGATTGTGTCCGCACTCACTGTGGGGAGGGGCTGTATTGTGTCTGCACTCACTGTGGGGAGGGGCTGTATTGTGTCCGGGTTCACTGTGGCGAGGGGCTGTATTGTGTCCGGGTTCATTGTGTGGAGGCGCTGTATTGTGTCCGGGTTCACTGTGGGGAGGGGCTGTATTGTGTCCGGGTTCACTGTGAGGAGGGGCTGTATTGTGTCCGGTTTAATGTGGGGAGAGGCTGTATTGTGTCCGGGTGCATTGTGGGGAGGGGCTGTATTGTGTCCGGGTTCACTGTGGGGAGGGTCTGTATTGTGTCTGCGCTCACTGTGGGGAGGGGCTGTATTGAGTCCGGGTTCACTGTGAGGAGGTGCTGTATTGTGTCCGGGTTCACTGTGGGGAGGGGCTGTATTGTGTCCGGTTTAATGTGGGGAGGGGCTGTATTGTGCCGCACTCATTGTGGGGAGGGGCTGAATTGTGTCCGCACTCCCTGTGGGGAGGGGCTGTATTGTGTCCGCATCACTGTGGGGAGGGGCTGTATTGTGTCTGCACTCACTGCGGGGAAGGGCTGTATTGTGTCTGCACTGACTGTGGGGAGGGGCTGTATTGTGTCTGCACTCACTGCGGGGAAGGGCTGTATTGTGTCTGCACTGACTGTGGGGAGGGGCTGTATTGTGTCTGCGCTCACTGTGGGGATGGGCTGTATTGTGTCTGCGCTCACTGTGTGGAGGGGCTGTATTGTGTCCGGTTTAATGTGGGGAGGGGCTGTATTGTGTCTGCGCTCACTGTGGGGAGGGGCTGTATTGTGTCCGTGTTCACTGTGGGGAGGGGCTGTATTGTGTCCGGGTTCACTGGGGAGGGGCTGTATTGTGTCCGGGTTCACTGTGGGGAGGGGCTGTATTGTGTCCGGCTTCAGTGTGGGGAGGGGCTGTATTGTGTCCGGGTTCACTGTGAGGAGGGGCTGTATTGTGTCCGGTTTAATGTGGGGAGGGGCTGTATTGTGTCCGGGTTCACTGTGGGGAGGGGCTGTATTGTGTCCGGGTTCACTGTGGGGAGGGGCTGTATTGTGTCCGGGTTCACTGTGGGGAGGGGCTGTATTGTGTCTGCGCTCACTGTGGGGAGGGGCTGTATTGTGTCTGCGCTCACTGTGGGGAGAGGCTGTAATGTGTCCGGGTTCACTGTGGGGAGGGGCTGTATGATGTCCGGGTTCACTGTGGGGAGGGGCTGTATTGTGTCTGTGCTCACTGTGGGGAGGGTCTATATTGTGTCTGTGCTCATTGTGGGGAGGGGCTGTATTGTGTCTGTGCTCACTGTGGGGAGGGTCTGTATTGTGTCCGGGTTCACTGTGAGGAGGGGCTGTATTGTGTCCGCACTCACTGTGGGGAGTTGCTGGATTGTGTCCGCACTCACTGTGGGGAGGGGCTGTATTGTGTCCGGGTTCACTGTGGGGAGGGGCTGTATTGTGTCCGGGTTCACTGTGTGGAGGCGCTGTATTGTGTCCGGGTTCACTGTGAGGAGGGGCTGTATTGTGTCAGGGTTCACTGTGGGGAGGGGCTGTATTGTCTCCGTGTTCACTGTGGGGAGGGGCTGTATTGTGTCCGTGTTCACTGTGGGGAGGGGCTGTATTGTGTCCGGGTTCACTGTGGGGAGGGGCTGTTTTGTGTCCGGGTTCACTGTGGGGAGGGGCTGTATTGCGTCCGGGTTCACTGTGGGGAGGGGCTGTATTGTGTCCGGGTTCACTGTGGGGAGGGGCTGTATTGTGTCCGGGTTCACTGTGAGGAGGGGCTGTATTGTGTCCGGTTTAATGTGGGGAGGGGCTGTATTGTGTCCGGGTGCATTGTGGGGAGGGGCTGTATTGTGTCCGGGTTCACTGTGGGCAGGGTCTGTATTGTGTCTGCGCTCACTGTGGGGAGGGGCTGTATTGAGTCCGGGTTCACTGTGAGGAGGTGCTGTATTGTGTCCGGGTTCACTGTGGGGAGGGGCTGTATTGTGTCTGCGCTCACTGTGGGGAGGGGCTGTATTGTGTCCGGGTTCACTGTGGGGAGGGTCTATATTGTGTCTGTGCTCACTGTGGGGAGGGGCTGTATTGTGTCCGGTTTAATGTGGGGAGGGGCTGTATTGTGTCCGGCTTCATTGTGGGGAGGGGCTTTATTGTGTCCGGGTTCACTGTGGGGAGGGTCTGTATTGTGTCTGCGCTCATTGTGTGGAGGGGCTGTATTGTGTCCGGTTTAATGTGGCGAGGGGCTGTATTGTGTCCGGATTCATTGTGGGGAGGGGCTTTATTGTGTCCGGGTTCACTGTGGGGAGGGTCTGTATTGTGTCTGCGCTCATTGTGTGGAGGGGCTGTATTGTGTCCGGGTTCACTGTGAGGAGGGGCTGTATTGTGTCCGGGTTCACTGTGGGGAGAGGCTGTATTGTGTCCAGTTTCACTGTGGGGAGGGGCTGCTTTGTGTCCGGGTTCACTGCGGGGAGGGGCTGTATTGTGTCTGCGCTCACTGTGGGGAGGGGCTGTATTGTGTCTGCGCTCACTGTGGGGAGGGGCTGTATTGTGTCCAGTTTCACAGTGGGGAGGGGCTGTATTGTGTCGACGCTCACTGTGGGGAGGGGCTGTATTGTGTCTGCGCTCACTGTGGGGAGGGGCTGTATTGTGTCCAGTTTCACTGTGGGGAGGGGCTGTATTGTGTCCGGGTTCACTGTGGGGAGGGGCTGTATTGTGTCCGAGTTCACTGTGGGGAGGGGCTGTATTGTATCCGGGTTCACTGTGGGGAGGGGCTGTATTGTGTCCGCACTCATTGTCGGGAGGGGCTGTATTGTGTCCGCACTCACTGTGGAGAGGGGCTGTATTGTGTCCGCACTCACTGTGGGGAGGGGCTGTATTGTGTCCGGCTTCACTGTGGGGAGGGGCTGTATTGTGTCCGGGTTCACTGTGAGGAGGGGCTGTATTGTGTCCAGTTTAATGTGGGGAGGGGCTGTATTGTGTCCGGGTTCACTGTGGGGAGGGGCTGTATTGTGTCCGGGTTCACTGTGGGGAGGGGCTGTATTGTGTCCGGGTTCACTGTGGGGAGGGGCTGTATTGTGTCTGCGCTCACTATGGGGAGGGGCTGTATTGTGTCTGCGCTCACTGTGGGGAGAGGCTGTATTGTGTCCGGGTTCACTGTGGGGAGGGGCTGTATTGTGTCCGGGTTCACTGTGGGGAGGGGCTGTATTGTGTCTGCGCTCACTGTGGGGAGGGGCTGTATTGTGTCCGGGTTCACTGTGGGGAGGGGCTGTATTGTGTCTGTGCTCACTGTGGGGAGGGTCTATATTGTGTCTGTGCTCATTGTGGGGAGGGGCTGTATTGTGTCTGTGCTCACTGTGGGGAGGGGCTGTATTGTGTCTGTGCTCACTGTGGGGAGGGTCTGTATTGTGTCCGGGTTCACTGTGAGGAGGGGCTGTATTGTGTCCGCACTCACTGTGGGGAGTTGCTGGATTGTGTCCGCACTCACTGTGGGGAGGGGCTGTATTGTGTCTGCACTCACTGTGGGGAGGGGCTGTATTGTGTCCGGGTTCACTGTGGCGAGGGGCTGTATTGTGTCCGGGTTCATTGTGTGGAGGCGCTGTATTGTGTCCGGGTTCACTGTGGGGAGGGGCTGTATTGTGTCCGGGTTCACTGTGAGGAGGGGCTGTATTGTGTCCGGTTTAATGTGGGGAGAGGCTGTATTGTGTCCGGGTGCATTGTGGGGAGGGGCTGTATTGTGTCCGGGTTCACTGTGGGGAGGGTCTGTATTGTGTCTGCGCTCACTGTGGGGAGGGGCTGTATTGAGTCCGGGTTCACTGTGAGGAGGTGCTGTATTGTGTCCGGGTTCACTGTGGGGAGGGGCTGTATTGTGTCTGCGCTCACTGTGGGGAGGGGCTGTATTGTGTCCGGGTTCACTGTGGGGAGGGGCTGTATTGTGTCTGCGCTCACTGTGGGGAGGGGCTGTATTGTGTCCGGGTTCACTGTGGGGAGGGGCTGTATTGTGTCTGTGCTCACTGTGGGGAGGGTCTACATTGTGTCTGTGCTCACTGTGGGGAGGGGCTGTATTGTGTCCGGTTTAATGTGGGGAGGGGCTGTATTGTGTCCGGGTTCATTGTGGGGAAGGGCTTTATTGTGTCCGGGTTCACTGTGGGGAGGGTCCGTATTGTGTCTGCGCTCACTGTGTGGAGGGGCTGTATTGTGTCCGGTTTAATGTGGGGAGGGGCTGTATTGTGTCCGGGTTCATTGTGGGGAGGGGCTTTATTGTGTCCGGGTTCACTGTGGGGAGGGTCTGTATTGTGTCTGCGCTCATTGTGTGGAGGGGCTGTATTGTGTCCGGGTTCACTGTGAGGAGGGGCTGTATTGTGTCCGGGTTCACTGTGGGGAGAGGCTGTATTGTGTCCAGTTTCACTGTGGGGAGGGGCTGCTTTGTGTCCGGGTTCACTGTGGGGAGGGGCTGTATTGTGTCTGCGCTCACTGTGGGGAGGGGCTGTATTGTGTCTGCGCTCACTGTGGGGAGGGGCTGTATTGTGTCCAGTTTCACAGTGGGGAGGGGCTGTATTGTGTCGACGCTCACTGTGGGGAGGGGCTGTATTGTGTCTGCGCTCACTGTGGGGAGGGGCTGTATTGTGTCCAGTTTCACTGTGGGGAGGGGCTGTATTGTGTCCGCACTCACTGTGGGGAGGGGCTGTATTGTGTCCGGCTTCACTGTGGGGAGGGGCTGTATTGTGTCCGGGTTCACTGTGAGGAGGGGCTGTATTGTGTCCGGTTTAATGTGGGGAGGGGCTGTATTGTGTCCGGGTTCACTGTGGGGAGGGGCTGTATTGTGTCCGGGTTCACTGTGGGGAGGGGCTGTATTGTGTCCGGGTTCACTGTGGGGAGGGGCTGTATTGTGTCTGCGCTCACTGTGGGGAGGGGCTGTATTGTGTCTGCGCTCACTGTGGGGAGAGGCTGTATTGTGTCCGGGTTCACTGTGGGGAGGGGCTGTATTGTGTCCGGGTTCACTGTGGGGAGGGGCTGTATTGTGTCTGCGCTCACTGTGGGGAGGGGCTGTATTGTGTCCGGGTTCACTGTGGGGAGGGGCTGTATTGTGTCTGTGCTCACTGTGGGGAGGGTCTATATTGTGTCTGTGCTCATTGTGGGGAGGGGCTGTATTGTGTCTGTGCTCACTGTGGGGAGGGGCTGTATTGTGTCTGTGCTCACTGTGGGGAGGGTCTGTATTGTGTCCGGGTTCACTGTGAGGAGGGGCTGTATTGTGTCCGGGTTCACTGTGAGGAGGGGCTGTATTGTGTCAGGGTTCACTGTGGGGAGGGGCTGTATTGTCTCCGTGTTCACTGTGGGGAGGGGCTGTATTGTGTCCGTGTTCACTGTGGGGAGGGGCTGTATTGTGTCCGGGTTCACTGTGGGGAGGGGCTGTATTGTGTCCGCACTCATTGTGGGGAGGGGCTGTATTGTGTCCGCACTCACTGTGGGGAGGGGCTGTATTGTGTCCGCACTCACTGTGGGGAGTTGCTGGATTGTGTCCGGGTTCACTGTGGGGAGGGGCTGTATTGTGTCCGGGTTCACTGTGTGGAGGCGCTGTATTGTGTCCGGGTTCACTGTGAGGAGGGGCTGTATTGTGTCAGGGTTCACTGTGGGGAGGGGCTGTATTGTCTCCGTGTTCACTGTGGGGAGGGGCTGTATTGTGTCCGTGTTCACTGTGGGGAGGGGCTGTATTGTGTCCGGGTTCACTGTGGGGAGGGGCTGTTTTGTGTCCGGGTTCACTGTGGGGAGGGGCTGTATTGCGTCCGGGTTCACTGTGGGGAGGGGCTGTATTGTGTCCGGGTTCACTGTGGGGAGGGGCTGTATTGTGTTCGGTTTAATGTGGGGAGGGGCTGTATTGTGTCCGGGTGCATTGTGGGGAGGGGCTGTATTGTGTCCGGGTTCACTGTGGGGAGGGTCTGTATTGTGTCTGCGCTCACTGTGTGGAGGGGCTGTATTGTGTCCGTGTTCACTGTGAGGAGGTGCTGTATTGTGTCCGGGTTCACTGTGGGGAGGGGCTGTATTGTGTCTGCGCTCACTGTGGGGAGGGGCTGTCTTGTGTCCGGGTTCACTGTGGGGCGGGGCTGTATTGTGTGTGCGCTCACTGTGGGGAGGGGCTGTATTGTGTCCGGGTTCACTGTGGGGAGGGGCTGTATTGTGTCTGTGCTCACTGTGGGGAGGGTCTATATTGTGTCTGTGCTCACTGTGGGGAGGGGCTGTATTGTGTCTGCGCTCACTGTGGGGATGGGCTGTATTGTGTCCGGGTTCACTGTGGGGAGGGGCTGTATTGTGTCCGGGTTCACTGTGGGGAGGGGCTGTATTGTGTCCGGTTTAATGTGGGGAGGGGCTGTATTGTGCCGCACTCATTGTGGGGAGGGGCTGTATTGTGTCCGCACTCACTGTGGGGAGGGGCTGTATTGTGTCCGCACTCACTGTGGGGAGGGGCTATATTGTGTCCACATCACTGTGGGGAGGGGCTGTATTGTGGCTGCACTCACTGCGGGGAAGGGCTGTATTGTGTCTGCACTGACTGTGGGGAGGGGCTGTATTGTGTCTGCGCTCACTGTGGGGAGGGGCTGTATTGTGTCTGCGCTCACTGTGAGGAGGGGTTGTATTGTGTCCGGGTTCACTGTGGGGAGGGGCTATATTGTGTCTGCGCTCACTGTGGGGAGGGGCTGTATTGTGTCCGGGTTCACTGTGGGGAGGGGCTGTATTGTGTCCGGGTTCACTGGGGAGGGGCTGTATTGTGTCCGGGTTCACTGTGGGGAGGGGCTGTATTGTGTCTGCGCTCACTGTGGGGAGGGGCTGTATTGTGTCTGCGCTCACTGTGGGGAGAGGCTGAAATGTGTCCGGGTTCACTGTGGGGAGGGGCTGTATGATATCCGGGTTCACTGTGGGGAGGGGCTGTATTGTGTCTGCGCTCACTGTGAGGAGGGGCTGTATTGTGTCCGGTTTAATGTGGGGAGGGGCTGTATTGTGTCCGGGTTCACTGTGGGGAGGGGCTGTATTGTGTCCGGGTTCACTGTGGGGAGGGGCTGTATTGTGTCCGGGTTCACTGTGGGGAGGGGCTGTATTGTGTCTGCGCTCACTGTGGGGAGGGGCTGTATTGTGTCTGCGCTCACTGTGGGGAGAGGCTGAAATGTGTCCGGGTTCACTGTGGGGAGGGGCTGTATTGTGTCTGCGCTCACTGTGGGGAGGGGCTGTATTGTGTCCGGGTTCACTGTGGGGAGTTGCTGGATTGTGTCCGCACTCACTGTGGGGAGGGGCTGTATTGTGTCTGCACTCACTGTGGGGAGGGGCTGTATTGTGTCCGGGTTCACTGTGGGGAGGGGCTGTATTGTGTCCGGGTTCACTGTGTGGAGGCGCTGTATTGTGTCCGGGTTCACTGTGAGGAGGGGCTGTATTGTGTCAGGGTTCACTGTGGGGAGGGGCTGTATTGTCTCCGTGTTCACTGTGGGGAGGGGCTGTATTGTGTCCGTGTTCACTGTGGGGAGGGGCTGTATTGTGTCCGGGTTCACTGTGGGGAGGGGCTGTTTTGTGTCCGGGTTCACTGTGGGGAGGGGCTGTATTGCGTCCGGGTTCACTGTGGGGAGGTGCTGTGTTGTGTCCGGGTTCACTGTGGGGAGGGGCTGTATTGTGTCTGCGCTCACTGTGGGGAGGGGCTGTATTGTGTCCGGGTTCACTGTGGGGAGGGGCTGTATTGTGTCTGCGCTCACTGTGGGGAGGGGCTGTATTGTGTCCGGGTTCACTGTGGGGAGGGGCTGTATTGTGTCTGTGCTCACTGTGGGGAGGGTCTATATTGTGTCTGTGCTCACTGTGGGGAGGGGCTGTATTGTGTCTGCGCTCATTGTGTGGAGGGGCTGTATTGTGTCCGGGTTCACTGTGAGGAGGGGCTGTATTGTGTCCGGGTTCACTGTGGGGAGAGGCTGTATTGTGTCCAGTTTCACTGTGGGGAGGGGCTGCTTTGTGTCCGGGTTCACTGTGGGGAGGGGCTGTATTGTGTCTGCGCTCACTGTGGGGAGGGGCTGTATTGTGTCTGCGCTCACTGTGGGGAGGGGCTGTATTGTGTCCAGTTTCACAGTGGGGAGGGGCTGTATTGTGTCGACGCTCACTGTGGGGAGGGGCTGTATTGTGTCTGCGCTCACTGTGGGGAGGGGCTGTATTGTGTCCAGTTTCACAGTGGGGAGGGGCTGTATTGTGTCCGGGTTCACTGTGGGGAGGGGCTGTATTGTGTCCGAGTTCACTGTGGGGAGGGGCTGTATTGTATCCGGGTTCACTGTGGGGAGGGGCTGTATTGTGTCCGCACTCATTGTGGGGAGCGGCTGTATTGTGTCCGCACTCACTGTGGGGAGGGGCTGTATTGTGTCCGGCTTCACTGTGGGGAGGGGCTGTATTGTGTCCGGGTTCACTGTGAGGAGGGGCTGTATTGTGTCCGGTTTAATGTGGGGAGGGGCTGTATTGTGTCCGGGTTCACTGTGGGGAGGGGCTGTATTGTGTCCGGGTTCACTGTGGGGAGGGGCTGTATTGTGTCCGGGTTCACTGTGGGGAGGGGCTGTATTGTGTCTGCGCTCACTATGGGGAGGGGCTGTATTGTGTCCGGGTTCACTGTGGGGAGGAGCTGTATTGTGTCTGCGCTCACTGTGGGGAGGGGCTGTATTGTGTCCGGGTTCACTGTGGGGAGGGGCTGTATTGTGTCCGGGTTCACTGTGGGGAGGGGCTGTATTGTGTCCGGGTTCACTGTGGGGAGGGGCTGTATTGTGTCTGCGCTCACTATGGGGAGGGGCTGTATTGTGTCTGTGCTCACTGTGGGGAGGGTCTATATTGTGTCTGTGCTCATTGTGGGGAGGGGCTGTATTGTGTCTGTGCTCACTGTGGGGAGGGTCTGTATTGTGTCCGGGTTCACTGTGAGGAGGGGCTGTATTGTGTCCGCACTCACTGTGGGGAGCTGCTGGATTGTGTCCGCACTCACTGTGGGGAGGGGCTGTATTGTGTCTGCACTCACTGTGGGGAGGGGCTGTATTGTGTCCGGGTTCACTGTGGGGAGGGGCTGTATTGTGTCCGGGTTCACTTTGGGGAGGGGCTGTATTGTGTCCGCGTTCACTGTGTGGAGGCGCTGTATTGTGTCCGGGTTCACTGTGGGGAGGGGCTGTATTGTGTCCCCGCTCACTGTTGGGAGGGGCTGTAATGTGTCTGCGCTCACAGTGGGGAGGGGCTGTATTGTGTCTGCGCTCACTGTGGGGAGGGGCTGTATTGTGTCCAGTTTCACAGTGGGGAGGGGCTGTATTGTGTCGACGCTCACTGTGGGGAGGGGCTGTATTGTGTCTGCGCTCACTGTGGGGAGGGGCTGTATTGTGTCCAGTTTCACTGTGGGGAGGGGCTGTATTGTGTCCGGGTTCACTGTGGGGAGGGGCTGTATTGTATCCGGGTTCACTGTGGGGAGGGGCTGTATTGTGTCCGCACTCATTGTGGGGAGGGGCTGTATTGTGTCCGCACTCACTGTGGGGAGGGGCTGTATTGTGTCCGCACTCACTGTGGGGAGTTGCTGGATTGTGTCCGGGTTCACTGTGGGGAGGGGCTGTATTGTGTCCGGGTTCACTGTGTGGAGGCGCTGTATTGTGTCCGGCTTCACTGTGAGGAGGGGCTGTATTGTGTCAGGGTTCACTGTGGGGAGGGGCTGTATTGTCTCCGTGTTCACTGTGGGGAGGGGCTGTATTGTGTCCGTGTTCACTGTGGGGAGGGGCTGTATTGTGTCCGGGTTCACTGTGGGGAGGGGCTGTTTTGTGTCCGGGTTCACTGTGGGGAGGGGCTGTATTGCGTCCGGTTTCACTGTGGGGAGGGGCTGTATTGTGTCCGGGTTCACTGTGGGGAGGGGCTGTATTGTGTTCGGTTTAATGTGGGGAGGGGCTGTATTGTGTCCGGGTGCATTGTGGGGAGGGGCTGTATTGTGTCCGGGTTCACTGTGGGGAGGGTCTGTATTGTGTCTGCGCTCACTGTGTGGAGGGGCTGTATTGTGTCCGTGTTCACTGTGAGGAGGTGCTGTATTGTGTCCGGGTTCACTGTGGGGAGGGGCTGTATTGTGTCTGCGCTCACTGTGGGGAGGGGCTGTCTTGTGTCCGGGTTCACTGTGGGGCGGGGCTGTATTGTGTCTGCGCTCACTGTGGGGAGGGGCTGTATTGTGTCCGGGTTCACTGTGGGGAGGGGCTGTATTGTGTCTGTGCTCACTGTGGGGAGGGTCTATATTGTGTCTGTGCTCACTGTGGGGAGGGGCTGTATTGTGTCTGCGCTCACTGTGGGGAGGGGCTGTATTGTGTCCGGGTTCACTGTGGGGAGGGGCTGTATTGTGTCCGGGTTCACTGTGGGGAGGGGCTGTATTGTGTCCGGTTTAATGTGGGGAGGGGCTGTATTGTGCCGCACTCATTGTGGGGAGGGGCTGAATTGTGTCCGCACTCCCTGTGGGGAGGGGCTGTATTGTGTCCGCATCACTGTGGGGAGGGGCTGTATTGTGTCTGCACTCACTGCGGGGAAGGGCTGTATTGTGTCTGCACTGACTGTGGGGAGGGGCTGTATTGTGTCTGCACTCACTGCGGGGAAGGGCTGTATTGTGTCTGCACTGACTGTGGGGAGGGGCTGTATTGTGTCTGCGCTCACTGTGGGGATGGGCTGTATTGTGTCTGCGCTCACTGTGTGGAGGGGCTGTATTGTGTCCGGTTTAATGTGGGGAGGGGCTGTATTGTGTCTGCGCTCACTGTGGGGAGGGGCTGTATTGTGTCCGTGTTCACTGTGGGGAGGGGCTGTATTGTGTCCGGGTTCACTGGGGAGGGGCTGTATTGTGTCCGGGTTGACTGTGGGGAGGGGCTGTATTGTGTCCGGCTTCAGTGTGGGGAGGGGCTGTATTGTGTCCGGGTTCACTGTGAGGAGGGGCTGTATTGTGTCCGGTTTAATGTGGGGAGGGGCTGTATTGTGTCCGGGTTCACTGTGGGGAGGGGCTGTATTGTGTCCGGGTTCACTGTGGGGAGGGGCTGTATTGTGTCCGGGTTCACTGTGGGGAGGGGCTGTATTGTGTCTGCGCTCACTGTGGGGAGGGGCTGTATTGTGTCTGCGCTCACTGTGGGGAGAGGCTGTAATGTGTCCGGGTTCGCTGTGGGGAGGGGCTGTATGATGTCCGGGTTCACTGTGGGGAGGGGCTGTATTGTGTCTGTGCTCACTGTGGGGAGGGTCTATATTGTGTCTGTGCTCATTGTGGGGAGGGGCTGTATTGTGTCTGTGCTCACTGTGGGGAGGGTCTGTATTGTGTCCGGGTTTACTGTGAGGAGGGGCTGTATTGTGTCCGCACTCACTGTGGGGAGTTGCTGGATTGTGTCCGCACTCACTGTGGGGAGGGGCTGTATTGTGTCTGCACTCACTGTGGGGAGGGGCTGTATTGTGTCCGGGTTCACTGTGGGGAGGGGCTGTATTGTGTCCGGGTTCACTGTGTGGAGGCGCTGTATTGTGTCCGGGTTCACTGTGAGGAGGGGCTGTATTGTGTCAGGGTTCACTGTGGGGAGGGGCTGTATTGTCTCCGTGTTCACTGTGGGGAGGGGCTGTATTGTGTCCGTGTTCACTGTGGGGAGGGGCTGTATTGTGTCCGGGTTCACTGTGGGGAGGGGCTGTTTTGTGTCCGGGTTCACTGTGGGGAGGGGCTGTATTGCGTCCGGGTTCACTGTGGGGAGGGGCTGTATTGTGTCCGGGTTCACTGTGGGGAGGGGCTGTATTGTGTCCGGGTTCACTGTGAGGAGGGGCTGTATTGTGTCCGGTTTAATGTGGGGAGGGGCTGTATTGTGTCCGGGTGCATTGTGGGGAGGGGCTGTATTGTGTCCGGGTTCACTGTGGGCAGGGTCTGTATTGTGTCTGCGCTCACTGTGGGGAGGGGCTGTATTGAGTCCGGGTTCACTGTGAGGAGGTGCTGTATTGTGTCCGGGTTCACTGTGGGGAGGGGCTGTATTGTGTCTGCGCTCACTGTGGGGAGGGGCTGTATTGTGTCCGGGTTCACTGTGGGGAGGGGCTGTATTGTGTCTGCGCTCACTGTGGGGAGGGGCTGTATTGTGTCCGGGTTCACTGTGGGGAGGGGCTGTATTGTGTCTGTGCTCACTGTGGGGAGGGTCTATATTGTGTCTGTGCTCACTGTGGGGAGGGGCTGTATTGTGTCCGGTTTAATGTGGGGAGGGGCTGTATTGTGTCCGCACTCATTGTGGGGAGGGGATGTATTGTGTCCGCACTCACTGTGGAGAGGGGCTGTATTGTGTCCGCACTCACTGTGGGGAGGGGCTGTATTGTGTCCGGCTTCACTGTGGGGAGGGGCTGTATTGTGTCCGGGTTCACTGTGAGGAGGGGCTGTATTGTGTCCAGTTTAATGTGGGGAGGGGCTGTATTGTGTCCGGGTTCACTGTGGGGAGGGGCTGTATTGTGTCCGGGTTCACTGTGGGGAGGGGCTGTATTGTGTCCGGGTTCACTGTGGGGAGGGGCTGTATTGTGTCTGCGCTCACTATGGGGAGGGGCTGTATTGTGTCTGCGCTCACTGTGGGGAGAGGCTGTATTGTGTCCGGGTTCACTGTGGGGAGGGGCTGTATTGTGTCCGGGTTCACTGTGGGGAGGGGCTGTATTGTGTCTGCGCTCACTGTGGGGAGGGGCTGTATTGTGTCCGGGTTCACTGTGGGGAGGGGCTGTATTGTGTCTGTGCTCACTGTGGGGAGGGTCTATATTGTGTCTGTGCTCATTGTGGGGAGGGGCTGTATTGTGTCTGTGCTCACTGTGGGGAGGGGCTGTATTGTGTCCGGGTTCATTGTGGGGAGGGGCTTTATTGTGTCCGCACTCACTGTGGGGAGGGGCTGTATTGTGTCTGCACTCACTGTGGGGAGGGGCTGTATTGTGTCCGGGTTCACTGTGGCGAGGGGCTGTATTGTGTCCGGGTTCATTGTGTGGAGGCGCTGTATTGTGTCCGGGTTCACTGTGGGGAGGGGCTGTATTGTGTCCGGGTTCACTGTGAGGAGGGGCTGTATTGTGTCCGGTTTAATGTGGGGAGAGGCTGTATTGTGTCCGGGTGCATTGTGGGGAGGGGCTGTATTGTGTCCGGGTTCACTGTGGGGAGGGTCTGTATTGTGTCTGCGCTCACTGTGGGGAGGGGCTGTATTGAGTCCGGGTTCACTGTGAGGAGGTGCTGTATTGTGTCCGGGTTCACTGTGGGGAGGGGCTGTATTGTGTCTGCGCTCACTGTGGGGAGGGGCTGTATTGTGTCCGGGTTCACTGTGGGGAGGGGCTGTATTGTGTCTGCGCTCACTGTGGGGAGGGGCTGTATTGTGTCCGGGTTCACTGTGGGGAGGGGCTGTATTGTGTCTGTGCTCACTGTGGGGAGGGTCTATATTGTGTCTGTGCTCACTGTGGGGAGGGGCTGTATTGTGTCCGGTTTAATGTGGGGAGGGGCTGTATTGTGTCCGGGTTCATTGTGGGGAGGGGCTTTATTGTGTCCGGGTTCACTGTGGGGAGGGTCCGTATTGTGTCTGCGCTCACTGTGTGGAGGGGCTGTATTGTGTCCGGTTTAATGTGGGGAGGGGCTGTATTGTGTCCGGGTTCATTGTGGGGAGGGGCTTTATTGTGTCCGGGTTCACTGTGGGGAGGGTCTGTATTGTGTCTGCGCTCATTGTGTGGAGGGGCTGTATTGTGTCCGGGTTCACTGTGAGGAGGGGCTGTATTGTGTCCGGGTTCACTGTGGGGAGAGGCTGTATTGTGTCCAGTTTCACTGTGGGGAGGGGCTGCTTTGTGTCCGGGTTCACTGTGGGGAGGGGCTGTATTGTGTCTGTGCTCACTGTGGGGAGGGGCTGTATTGTGTCTGCGCTCACTGTGGGGAGGGGCTGTATTGTGTCCAGTTTCACAGTGGGGAGGGGCTGTATTGTGTCGACGCTCACTGTGGGGAGGGGCTGTATTGTGTCTGCGCTCACTGTGGGGAGGGGCTGTATTGTGTCCAGTTTCACTGTGGGGAGGGGCTGTATTGTGTCCGCACTCACTGTGGGGAGGGGCTGTATTGTGTCCGGCTTCACTGTGGGGAGGGGCTGTATTGTGTCCGGGTTCACTGTGAGGAGGGGCTGTATTGTGTCCGGTTTAATGTGGGGAGGGGCTGTATTGTGTCCGGGTTCACTGTGGGGAGGGGCTGTATTGTGTCCGGGTTCACTGTGGGGAGGGGCTGTATTGTGTCCGGGTTCACTGTGGGGAGGGGCTGTATTGTGTCTGCGCTCACTGTGGGGCGGGGCTGTATTGTGTCTGCGCTCACTGTGGGGAGAGGCTGTATTGTGTCCGGGTTCACTGTGGGGAGGGGCTGTATTGTGTCCGGGTTCACTGTGGGGAGGGGCTGTATTGTGTCTGCGCTCACTGTGGGGAGGGGCTGTATTGTGTCCGGGTTCACTGTGGGGAGGGGCTGTATTGTGTCTGTGCTCACTGTGGGGAGGGTCTATATTGTGTCTGTGCTCATTGTGGGGAGGGGCTGTATTGTGTCTGTGCTCACTGTGGGGAGGGGCTGTATTGTGTCTGTGCTCACTGTGGGGAGGGTCTGTATTGTGTCCGGGTTCACTGTGAGGAGGGGCTGTATTGTGTCCGCACTCACTGTGGGGAGTTGCTGGATTGTGTCCGCACTCACTGTGGGGAGGGGCTGTATTGTGTCTGCACTCACTGTGGGGAGGGGCTGTATTGTGTCCGGGTTCACTGTGGGGAGGGGCTGTATTGTGTCCGGGTTCACTGTGTGGAGGCGCTGTATTGTGTCCGGGTTCACTGTGAGGAGGGGCTGTATTGTGACAGGGTTCACTGTGGGGAGTTGCTGGATTGTGTCCGCACTCACTGTGGGGAGGGGCTGTATTGTGTCTGCACTCACTGTGGGGAGGGGCTGTATTGTCTCCGTGTTCACTGTGGGGAGGGGCTGTATTGTGTCCGTGTTCACTGTGGGGAGGGGCTGTATTGTGTCTGGGTTCACTGTGGGGAGGGGCTGTTTTGTGTCCGGGTTCACTGTGGGGAGGGGCTGTATTGCGTCCGGGTTCACTGTGGGGAGGGGCTGTATTGTGTCTGCGCTCACTGTGGGGAGGGGCTGTATTGTGTCCGGGTTCACTGTGAGGAGGTGCTGTATTGTGTCCGGGTTCACTGTGGGGAGGGGCTGTATTGTGTCTGCGCTCACTGTAGGGAGGGGCTGTATTGTGTCCGGGTTCACTGTGAGGAGGTGCTGTATTGTGTCCGGGTTCACTGTGGGGAGGGGCTGTATTGTGTCTGCGCTCACTGTGGGGAGGGGCTGTATTGTGTCCGGGTTCACTGTGGGGAGGGGCTGTATTGTGTCTGCGCTCACTGTGGGGAGGGGCTGTATTGTGTCCGGGTTCACTGTGGGGAGGGGCTGTATTGTGTCTGTGCTCACTGTGGGGAGGGTCGAAATTGTGTCTCTGCTCACTGTGGGGAGGGGCTGTATTGTGTCTGCGCTCACTGTGGGGAGGGGCTGTATTGTGTCTGGGTTCACTGTGGGGAGGGGCTGTATTGTGTCCGGGTTCACTGCGGGGAGGGGCTGTATTGTGTCCGGTTTAATGTGGGGAGGGGCTGTATTGTGTCCGCACTGACTGTGGGGAGGGTCTGTATTGTGTCTGCGCTCACTGTGTGGAGGGGCTGTGTTGTGTCCGGGTTCACTGTGAGGAGGGGCTGTATTGTGTCCGGGTTCACTGTGGGGAGGGGCTATATTGTGTCTGCGCTCACTGTGGGGAGGGGCTGTATTGTGTCTGGGTTCACTGTGGGGAGGGGCTGTATTGTGTCCGGGTTCACTGTGGGGAGGGGCTGTATTGTGTCTGTGCTCAGTGTGGGGAGGGTCTATATTGTGTCTGTGCTCACTGTGGGGAGGGGCTGTATTGTGTCCGGTTTAATGTGGGGAGGGGCTGTATTGTGTCCGGGTTCATTGTGGGGAGGGGCTTTATTGTGTCCGGGTTCACTGTGGGGAGGGTCCGTATTGTGTCTGCGCTCACTGTGTGGAGGGGCTGTATTGTGTCCGGTTTAATGTGGGGAGGGGCTGTATTGTGTCCGGGTTCATTGTGGGGAGGGGCTTTATTGTGTCCGGGTTCACTGTGGGGAGGGTCTGTATTGTGTCTGCGCTCATTGTGTGGAGGGGCTGTATTGTGTCCGGGTTCACTGTGAGGAGGGGCTGTATTGTGTCCGGGTTCACTGTGGGGAGAGGCTGTATTGTGTCCAGTTTCACTGTGGGGAGGGGCTGCTTTGTGTCCGGGTTCACTGTGGGGAGGGGCTGTATTGTGTCTGCGCTCACTGTGGGGAGGGGCTGTATTGTGTCTGCGCTCACTGTGGGGAGGGGCTGTATTGTGTCCAGTTTCACAGTGGGGAGGGGCTGTATTGTGTCGACGCTCACTGTGGGGAGGGGCTGTATTGTGTCTGCGCTCACTGTGGGGAGGGGCTGTATTGTGTCCAGTTTCACTGTGGGGAGGGGCTGTATTGTGTCCGCACTCACTGTGGGGAGGGGCTGTATTGTGTCCGGCTTCACTGTGGGGAGGGGCTGTATTGTGTCCGGGTTCACTGTGAGGAGGGGCTGTATTGTGTCCGGTTTAATGTGGGGAGGGGCTGTATTGTGTCCGGGTTCACTGTGGGGAGGGGCTGTATTGTGTCCGGGTTCACTGTGGGGAGGGGCTGTATTGTGTCCGGGTTCACTGTGGGGAGGGGCTGTATTGTGTCTGCGCTCACTGTGGGGAGGGGCTGTATTGTGTCTGCGCTCACTGTGGGGAGAGGCTGTATTGTGTCCGGGTTCACTGTGGGGAGGGGCTGTATTGTGTCTGGGTTCACTGTGGGGAGGGGCTGTATTGTGTCTGCGCTCACTGTGGGGAGGGGCTGTATTGTGTCCGGGTTCACTGTGGGGAGGGGCTGTATTGTGTCTGTGCTCACTGTGGGGAGGGTCTATATTGTGTCTGTGCTCATTGTGGGGAGGGGCTGTATTGTGTCTGTGCTCACTGTGGGGAGGGGCTGTATTGTGTCTGTGCTCACTGTGGGGAGGGTCTGTATTGTGTCCGGGTTCACTGTGAGGAGGGGCTGTATTGTGTCCGCACTCACTGTGGGGAGTTGCTGGATTGTGTCCGCACTCACTGTGGGGAGGGGCTGTATTGTGTCTGCACTCACTGTGGGGAGGGGCTGTATTGTGTCCGGGTTCACTGTGGGGAGGGGCTGTATTGTGTCCGGGTTCACTGTGTGGAGGCGCTGTATTGTGTCCGGGTTCACTGTGAGGAGGGGCTGTATTGTGTCCGGGTTCACTGTGAGGAGGTGCTGTATTGTGTCCGGGTTCACTGTGGGGAGGGGCTGTATTGTGTCTGCGCTCACTGTGGGGAGGGGCTGTATTGTGTCCGGGTTCACTGTGAGGAGGTGCTGTATTGTGTCCGGGTTCACTGTGGGGAGGGGCTGTATTGTGTCTGCGCTCACTGTGGGGAGGGGCTGTATTGTGTCCGGGTTCACTGTGGGGAGGGGCTGTATTGTGTCTGCTCTCACTGTGGGGAGGGGCTGTATTGTGTCCGGGTTCACTGTGGGGAGGGGCTGTATTGTGTCTGTGCTCACTGTGGGGAGGGTCGAAATTGTGTCTCTGCTCACTGTGGGGAGGGGCTGTATTGTGTCTGCGCTCACTGTGGGGAGGGGCTGTATTGTGTCTGGGTTCACTGTGGGGAGGGGCTGTATTGTGTCCGGGTTCACTGCGGGGAGGGGCTGTATTGTGTCCGGTTTAATGTGGGGAGGGGCTGTATTGTGCCGCACTCATTGTGGGGAGGGGCTGTATTGTGTCCGCACTCACTGTGGGGAGGGGCTGTATTGTGTCCGCACTGACTGTGGGGAGGGTCTGTATTGTGTCTGCGCTCACTGTGTGGAGGGGCTGTGTTGTGTCCGGGTTCACTGTGAGGAGGGGCTGTATTGTGTCCGGGTTCACTGTGGGGAGGGGCTATATTGTGTCTGCGCTCACTGTGGGGAGGGGCTGTATTGTGTCTGGGTTCACTGTGGGGAGGGGCTGTATTGTGTCCGGGTTCACTGTGGGGAGGGGCTGTATTGTGTCTGTGCTCACTGTGGGGAGGGTCTATATTGTGTCTGTGCTCACTGTGGGGAGGGGCTGTATTGTGTCCGGTTTAATGTGGGGAGGGGCTGTATTGTGTCCGGGTTCATTGTGGGGAGGGGCTTTATTGTGTCCGGGTTCACTGTGGGGAGGGTCCGTATTGTGTCTGCGCTCACTGTGTGGAGGGGCTGTATTGTGTCCGGTTTAATGTGGGGAGGGGCTGTATTGTGTCCGGGTTCATTGTGGGGAGGGGCTTTATTGTGTCCGGGTTCACTGTGGGGAGGGTCTGTATTGTGTCTGCGCTCATTGTGTGGAGGGGCTGTATTGTGTCCGGGTTCACTGTGAGGAGGGGCTGTATTGTGTCCGGGTTCACTGTGGGGAGAGGCTGTATTGTGTCCAGTTTCACTGTGGGGAGGGGCTGCTTTGTGTCCGGGTTCACTGTGGGGAGGGGCTGTATTGTGTCTGCGCTCACTGTGGGGAGGGGCTGTATTGTGTCTGCGCTCACTGTGGGGAGGGGCTGTATTGTGTCCAGTTTCACAGTGGGGAGGGGCTGTATTGTGTCGACGCTCACTGTGGGGAGGGGCTGTATTGTGTCTGCGCTCACTGTGGGGAGGGGCTGTATTGTGTCCAGTTTCACTGTGGGGAGGGGCTGTATTGTGTCCGCACTCACTGTGGGGAGGGGCTGTATTGTGTCCGGCTTCACTGTGGGGAGGGGCTGTATTGTGTCCGGGTTCACTGTGAGGAGGGGCTGTATTGTGTCCGGTTTAATGTGGGGAGGGGCTGTATTGTGTCCGGGTTCACTGTGGGGAGGGGCTGTATTGTGTCCGGGTTCACTGTGGGGAGGGGCTGTATTGTGTCCGGGTTCACTGTGGGGAGGGGCTGTATTGTGTCTGCGCTCACTGTGGGGAGGGGCTGTATTGTGTCTGCGCTCACTGTGGGGAGAGGCTGTATTGTGTCCGGGTTCACTGTGGGGAGGGGCTGTATTGTGTCTGGGTTCACTGTGGGGAGGGGCTGTATTGTGTCTGCGCTCACTGTGGGGAGGGGCTGTATTGTGTCCGGGTTCACTGTGGGGAGGGGCTGTATTGTGTCTGTGCTCACTGTGGGGAGGGTCTATATTGTGTCCGGGTTCACTGTGAGGAGGGGCTGTATTGTGTCCGCACTCACTGTGGGGAGTTGCTGGATTGTGTCCGCACTCACTGTGGGGAGGGGCTGTATTGTGTCTGCACTCACTGTGGGGAGGGGCTGTATTGTGTCCGGGTTCACTGTGGGGAGGGGCTGTATTGTGTCCGGGTTCACTGTGGGGAGGGGCTGTATTGTGTCTGGGTTCACTGTGGGGAGGGGCTGTTTTGTGTCCGGGTTCACTGTGGGGAGGGGCTGTATTGCGTCCGGGTTCACTGTGGGGAGGGGCTGTATTGTGTCTGCGCTCACTGTGGGGTGGGGCTGTATTGTGTCCGGGTTCACTGTGAGGAGGTGCTGTATTGTGTCCGGGTTCACTGTGGGGAGGGGCTGTATTGTGTCTGCGCTCACTGTGGGGAGGGGCTGTATTGTGTCCGGGTTCACTGTGAGGAGGTGCTGTATTGTGTCCGGGTTCACTGTGGGGAGGGGCTGTATTGTGTCTGCGCTCACTGAGGGGAGGGGCTGTATTGTGTCCGGGTTCACTGTGGGGAGGGGCTGTATTGTGTCTGCGCCACTGTGGGGAGGGGCTGTATTGTGTCCGGGTTCACTGTGGGGAGGGGCTGTATTGTGTCTGTGCTCACTGTGGGGAGGGTCGAAATTGTGTCTCTGCTCACTGTGGGGAGGGGCTGTATTGTGTCTGCGCTCACTGTGGGGAGGGGCTGTATTGTGTCCGGGTTCACTGTGGGGAGGGGCTGTATTGTGTCCGGGTTCACTGCGGGGAGGGGCTGTATTGTGTCCGGTTTAATGTGGGGAGGGGCTGTATTGTGCCGCACTCATTGTGGGGAGGGGCTGTATTGTGTCCGCACTCACTGTGGGGAGGGGCTGTATTGTGTCCGCACTGACTGTGGGGAGGGTCTGTATTGTGTCTGCGCTCACTGTGTGGAGGGGCTGTGTTGTGTCCGGGTTCACTGTGAGGAGGGGCTGTATTGTGTCCGGGTTCACTGTGGGGAGGGGCTATATTGTGTCTGCGCTCACTGTGGGGAGGGGCTGTATTGTGTCTGGGTTCACTGTGGGGAGGGGCTGTATTGTGTCCGGATTCACTGGGGAGGGGCTGTATTGTGTCCGGGTTCACTGTGGGGAGGGGCTGTATTGTGTCCGGCTTCACTGTGGGGAGGGGCTGTATTGTGTCCGGGTTCACTGTGAGGAGGGGCTGTATTGTGTCCGGTTTAATGTGGGGAGGGGCTGTATTGTGTCCGGGTTCACTGTGGGGAGGGGCTGTATTGTGTCCGGGTTCACTGTGGGGAGGGGCTGTATTGTGTCCGGGTTCACTGTGGGGAGGGGCTGTATTGTGTCTGCGCTCACTGTGGGGAGGGGCTGTATTGTGTCTGCGCTCACTGTGGGGAGAGGCTGTATTGTGTCCAGTTTCACTGTGGGGAGGGGCTGCTTTGTGTCCGGGTTCACTGTGGGGAGGGGCTGTATTGTGTCTGCGCTCACTGTGGGGAGGGGCTGTATTGTGTCCGGCTTCACTGTGGGGAGGGGCTGTATTGTGTCCGGGTTCACTGTGGAGAGGGGCTGTATTGTGTCTGCGCTCACTGTGGGGAGGGGCTGTATTGTGTCCGGGTTCACTGTGGGGAGGGGCTGTATTGTGTCCGGGTTCACTGGGGAGGGGCTGTATTGTGTCCGGGTTCACTGTGGGGAGGGGCTGTATTGTGTCCGTGTTCACTGTGGGGAGGGGCTGTATTGTGTCCGGGTTCACTGTGGGGAGGGGCTGTATTGTGTCCGGGTTCACTGTGGGGAGGGGCTGTATTGCGTCTGGGTTCACTGTGGGGAGGGGCTGTATTGTATCCGGGTTCACTGTGGGGAGGGGCTGTATTGTGTCCGCACTCATTGTGGGGAGGGGCTGTATTGTGTCCGCACTCACTGTGGGGAGGGGCTGTATTGTGTCCGCACTCACTGTGGGGAGGGGCTGTATTGTGTCCGCACTCACTGTGGGGAGGGGCTGTATTGTGTCCGGGTTCACTGTGGGGAGGGGCTGTATTGTGTCTGCGCTCACTGTGGGGAGGGGCTGTATTGTGTCCGGGTTCACTGTGGGGAGGGGCTGTATTGTGTCCGGGTTCACTGGGGAGGGGCTGTATTGTGTCCGGGTTCACTGTGGGGAGGGGCTGTATTGTGTCTGCGCTCACTGTGGGGAGGGGCTGTAGTGTGTCTGCGCTCACTGTGGGGAAAGGCTGTATTGTGTCTGCGCTCACTGTGGGGTGGGGCTGTATTGTGTCCGGGTTTACTGTGGGGAGGGGCTGTATTGTGTCTGCACTCACGGTGGGGAGGGGCTGTATTGTGTCTGCGCTCACTGTGGGGAGAGGCTGTATTGTGTCTGCGCTCACTGTGGGGAGGGGCTGTATTGTGTCCGGGTTCACTGTGGGGAGGGGCTGTATTGTGTCCGGGTTCACTGTGGGGAGGGGATGTATTGTGTCCGGGTTCATTGTGAGGAGGGGCTGCATTGTGTCCGGGTTCACTGTGGGGAGAGGCTGTGTTGTGTCCGTGTTCACTGTGGGGAGGGGCTGTATTGTGTCCGGGTTTGCTGTGGGGAGGGGCTGTATTGTGTCCGGGTTCACTGTGGGGAGGGGCTGTATTGCGTCTGGGTTCACTGTGGGGAGGGGCTGTATTGTGTCCGCGTTCACTGGGGAGGGGCTGTATTGTGTCCGGGTTCACTGTGAAGGGGCTGTATTGTGTCTGTGCTCACTGTGGGGAGGGGCTGTATTGTGTCTGCGCTCAATGTGGAGAGGGGCTGTATTGTGTCCGGTTTCACTGTGGGGTGGGGCTGTATTGTGTCTGTGCTCACTGTGGGGAGGGGCTGTATTGTGTCCAGTTTCACAGTGGGGAGGGGCTGTATTGTGTCCAGTTTCACAGTGGGGAGGGGCTGTATTGTGTCCGCACTCACTGTGGGCAGGGGCTGTATTGTGTCCGGGTTCACTGTGGGGAGGGGCTGTATTGTGTCCGGGTTCACTGTGGGGAGGGGCTGTATTGTATCCGGGTTCACTGTGGGGAGGGGCTGTATTGTGTCCGCACTCATTGTGGGGAGGGGCTGTATTGTGTCCGCACTCACTGTGGGGAGGGGCTGTATTGTGTCCGCACTCACTGTGGGGAGGGGCTGTATTGTGTCCGCACTCACTGTGGGGAGGGGCTGTATTGTGTCTGCACTCACTGCGGGGAAGGGCTGTATTGTGTCTGCACTCACTGTGGGGAGGGGCTGTATTGTGTCTGCGCTCACTGTGGGGAGGGGCTGTATTGTGTCCGGGTTCACTGTGGGGAGGGGCTGTATTGTGTCCGGGTTCACTGTGGGGAGGGGCTGTATTGTGTCCGGGTTCACTGTGAGGAGGGGCTGTATTGTGTCCGGGTTCACTGTGGAGAGGGGCTGTATTGTGTCCGGTTTCACTGTGGGGAGGGGCTGTATTGTTTCTGTGCTCACTGTGGGGAGGGGCTGTATTGTGTCCAGTTTCACAGTGGGGAGGGGCTGTATTGTGTCCAGTTTCACAGTGGGGAGGGGCTGTATTGTGTCCGCACTCACTGTGGGCAGGGGCTGTATTGTGTCCGGGTTCACTGTGGGGAGGGGCTGTATTGTGTCCGCACTCACTGTGGGCAGGGGCTGTATTGTGTCCGGGTTCACTGTGGGGAGGGGCTGTATTGTGTCCGGGTTCACTGTGGGGAGGGGCTGTATTGTATCCGGGTTCACTGTGGGGAGGGGCTGTATTGTGTCCGCACTCATTGTGGGGAGGGGCTGTATTGTGTCCGCACTCAATGTGGGGAGGGGCTGTATTGTGTCCGCACTCACTGTGGGGAGGGGCTGTATTGTGTCCGCACTCACTGTGGGGAGGGGCTGTATTGTGTCTGCACTCACTGCGGGGAAGGGCTGTATTGTGTCCGGGTTCACTGTGGGGAGGGGCTGTATTGTGTCCGGGTTCACTGTGAGGAGGGGCTGTATTGTGTCCGGGTTCACTGTGGGGAGGGGCTGTATTGTGTCCGGGTTCACTGTGGGGAGGGTCTGTATTGTTTCTGCGCTCACTGTGGGGAGGGGCTGTATTGTGTCCGGGTTCACTGAGGAGGGGCTGTATTGTGTCCGGGTTCACTGTGGAGAGGGGCTGTATTGTGTCTGCGCTCACTGTGGGGAGGGGCTGTATTGTGTCCGGGTTCACTGTGGGGAGGGGCTGTATTGTGTCCGGGTTCACTGGGGAGGGGCTGTATTGTGTCCGGGTTCACTGTGGGGAGGGGCTGTATTGTGTCCGTGTTCACTGTGGGGAGGGGCTGTATTGTGTCCGGGTTCACTGTGGGGAGGGGCTGTATTGTGTCCGGGTTCACTGTGGGGAGGGGCTGTATTGCGTCTGGGTTCACTGTGGGGAGGGGCTGTATTGTGTCCGCGTTCACTGTGGGGAGGGGCTGTATTGTGTCCGGGTTCACTGTGAGGAGGGGCTGTATTGTGTCCGTGTTCACTGTGGGGAGGGGCTGTATTTTGTCCGGGTTCACTGTGGGGAGGGGCTGTATTGTGTCCGGGTTCACTGTGGGGAGGGGCTGTATTGCGTCTGGGTTCACTGTGGGGAGGGGCTGTATTGTGTCCGCGTTCACTGGGGAGGGGCTGTATTGTGTCCGGGTTCACTGTGAAGGGGCTGTATTGTGTCTGTGCTCACTGTGGGGAGGGGCTGTATTGTGTCTGCGCTCAATGTGGAGAGCGGCTGTATTGTGTCCGGTTTCACTGTGGGGTGGGGCTGTATTGTGTCTGTGCTCACTGTGGGGAGGGGCTGTATTGTGTCCAGTTTCACAGTGGGGAGGGGCTGTATTGTGTCCAGTTTCACAGTGGGGAGGGGCTGTATTGTGTCCGCACTCACTGTGGGCAGGGGCTGTATTGTGTCCGGGTTCACTGTGGGGAGGGGCTGTATTGTGTCCGGGTTCACTGTGGGGAGGGGCTGTATTGTGTCTGCACTCACTGCGGGGAAGGGCTGTATTGTGTCTGCACTCACTGTGGGGAGGGGCTGTATTGTGTCTGCGCTCACTGTGGGGAGGGGCTGTATTGTGTCCGCACTCACTGTGGGGAGGGGCTGTATTGTGTCTGCACTCACTGCGGGGAAGGGCTGTATTGTGTCTGCACTCACTGTGTGGAGGGGCTGTATTGTGTCTGCGCTCACTGTGGGGAGGGGCTGTATTGTGTCCGGGTTCACTGTGGGGAGGGGCTGTATTGTGTCCGGGTTCACTGTGGGGAGGGGCTGTATTGTGTCCGGGTTCACTGTGAGGAGGGGCTGTATTGTGTCCGGGTTCACTGTGGGGAGGGGCTGTATTGTGTCCGGGTTCACTGTGGAGAGGGGCTGTATTGTGTCCGGTTTCACTGTGGGGAGGGGCTGTATTGTTTCTGTGCTCACTGTGGGGAGGGGCTGTATTGTGTCCAGTTTCACAGTGGGGAGGGGCTGTATTGTGTCCAGTTTCACAGTGGGGAGGGGCTGTATTGTGTCCGGGTTCACTGTGGAGAGGGGCTGTATTGTGTCCGCACTCACTGTGGGCAGGGGCTGTATTGTGTCCGGGTTCACTGTGGGGAGGGGCTGTATTGTGTCCGGGTTCACTGTGGGGAGGGGCTGTATTGTATCCGGGTTCACTGTGGGGAGGGGCTGTATTGTGTCCGCACTCAGGGGCTGTATTGTGTCCGCACTCATTGTGGGGAGGGGCTGTATTGTGTCCGCACTCACTGTGGGGAGGGGCTGTATTGTGTCCGCACTCACTGTGGGGAGGGGCTGTATTGTGTCCGCACTCACTGTGGGGAGGGGCTGTATTGTGTCCGGGTTCACTGTGGGGAGGGGCTGTATTGTGTCCGGGTTCACTGTGAGGAGGGGCTGTATTGTGTCCGGGTTCACTGTGGGGAGGGGCTGTATTGTGTCCGGGTTCACTGTGGGGAGGGTCTGTATTGTGTCTGCGCTCACTGTGGGGAGGGGCTGTATTGTGTCCGGGTTCACTGAGGAGGGGCTGTATTGTGTCCGGGTTCACTGTGGAGAGGGGCTGTATTGTGTCTGCGCTCACTGTGGGGAGGGGCTGTATTGTGTCCGGGTTCACTGTGGGGAGGGGCTGTATTGTGTCCGGGTTCACTGGGGAGGGGCTGTATTGTGTCCGGGTTCACTGTGGGGAGGGGCTGTATTGTGTCCGTGTTCACTGTGGGGAGGGGCTGTATTGTGTCCGGGTTCACTGTGGGGAGGGGCTGTATTGTGTCCGGGTTCACTGTGGGGAGGGGCTGTATTGCGTCTGGGTTCACTGTGGGGAGGGGCTGTATTGTGTCCGCGTTCACTGTGGGGAGGGGCTGTATTGTGTCCGGGTTCACTGTGAGGAGGGGCTGTATTGTGTCCGTGTTCACTGTGGGGAGGGGCTGTATTGTGTCCGGGTTCACTGTGGGGAGGGGCTGTATTGTGTCCGGGTTCACTGTGGGGAGGGGCTGTATTGCGTCTGGGTTCACTGTGGGGAGGGGCTGTATTGTGTCCGCGTTCACTGGGGAGGGGCTGTATTGTGTCCGGGTTCACTGTGAAGGGGCTGTATTGTGTCTGTGCTCACTGTGGGGAGGGGCTGTATTGTGTCTGCGCTCAATGTGGAGAGCGGCTGTATTGTGTCCGGTTTCACTGTGGGGAGGGGCTGTATTGTGTCTGCGCTCACTGTGGGGAGGGGCTGTATTGTGTCCGGGTTCACTGTGGGGAGGGGCTGTATTGTGTCCGGGTTCACTGGGGAGGGGCTGTATTGTGTCCGGGTTCACTGTGGGGAGGGGCTGTATTGTGTCTGCGCTCACTGTGGGGAGGGGCTGTAGTGTGTCTGCGCTCACTGTGGGGAAAGGCTGTATTGTGTCTGCGCTCACTGTGGGGTGGGGCTGTATTGTGTCCGGGTTTACTGTGGGGAGGGGCTGTATTGTGTCTGCACTCACGGTGGGGAGGGGCTGTATTGTGTCTGCGCTCACTGTGGGGAGAGGCTGTATTGTGTCCGGGTTCACTGTGGGGAGGGGCTGTATTGTGCCTGCGCTCACTGTGGGGAGGGGCTGTAGTGTATCTGCGCTCACTGTGGGGAGAGGCTGTATTGTGTCTGCGCTCACTGTGGGGAGGGGCTGTATTGTGTCCGGGTTGACTGTGGGGAGGGGCAGTATTGTGTCCGGGTTGACTGTGGGGAGGGGCTGTATTGTGTCTGTGCTCACTGTGGGGAGGGTCTGTATTGTGTCTGTGCTCACTGTGGGGAGGGTCTGTTTTGTGTCTGTGCTCACTGTGGGGAGGGGCTTTATTGTGTCTGTGCTCACTGTGGGGAGGGTCTGTATTGTGTCCGGGTTCACTGTGAGGAGGGGCTGTATTGTGTCTGCGCTCACTGTGGGGAGGGGCTGTATTGTGTCCGGGTTCACTGTGAGGAGGGGCTGTATTGTGTCCGGGTTCACTGTCGGTAGGGGCTGTATTGTGTCTGCGCTCACTGTGGGGAGGGGCTGTATTGTGTCCGGGTTCACTGTGAGGAGGGGCTGTATTGTGTCCGGGTTCACTGTGGGGAGGGGCTGTATTGTGTCCGGGTTGACTGTGGGTTGGGGCTGTATTGTGTCCGGGTTCACTGTGAGGAGGGGCTGTATTGTGTCCAGGTTCATTGTGGGGATGGGCTGTATTGTGTCCCCGCTCACTGTGGGGAGGGGCTGTATTGTGTCCGCGGTCACTGTGGGGAGGGGCTGTATTGTGTCCGGGTTCACTGTGGGGAGGGGCTGTATTGTGTCCGGGTTCACTGTGGGGAGCGGCTGTATTGTGTCCCCGCTCACTGTGGGGAGGGGCGGTATTGTGTCCCCGCTCACTGTGGGGAGGGGCTGTATTATGTCCGCGGTCACTGTGGGGAGGGGCTGTATTGTGTCCGGGTTCACTGTGGGGAGGGGCTGTATTGTGTCCGGGTTCACTGTCAGGTGGGGCTGTATTGTCTCCGGGTTCACTGTGGGGAGGGGCTGTATTGTGTCCGAGTTCACTGTGAGGAGGGGCTGTATTGTGTCCGGTTTAATGTGGGGAGGGGCTGTATTGTGTTCGGGTTCACTGTGGGGAGGGGCTGTATTGTGTCCTGTTTAATGTGATGAGGGGCTGTATTGTGTCCGGGTTCACTGTGGGGAGAGGCTGTATTGAGTCCAGGTTCATTGTGGGGAGGGTCTGTATTGTGTCTGCGCTCACTGTGGGGAGGGGCTGTATTGAGTCCGGGTTCACTGTGGGGAGGGGCTGTATTGTGTCCGGGTTCACTGTGGGGAGGGGCTGTATTGTGTCTGTCCTCACTGTGGGGAGGGGCTGTATTGTGTCCGGGTTCACTGTGGGGAGGGGCTGTATTGTGTCTGTGCTCACTGTGGGGAGGGTCTATATTGTGTCTGTGCTCACTGTGGGGAGGGTCTGTATTGTGTCTGTGCTCACTGTGGGGAGGGGCTTTAGTGTGTCTGTGCTCACTGTGGGGAGGGTCTGTATTGTGTCCGGGTTCACTGTGAGGAGGGGCTGTAATGTGTCTGCGCTCACTGTGGGGAGGGGCTGTATTGTGTCCGGGTTCACTGTGGGGAGGGGCTGTATTGTGTCCGGGTTCACTGTGGGGAGAGGCTGTATTTTGTCCGGGATCACTGTGAGGAGGGGCTGTATTGTGTCCCCGCTCACTGTGGGGAGGGGCTGTATTGTGTCCCCGCTCACTGTGGGGAGGGGCTGTATTGTGTCCGCGGTCACTGTGGGGAGGAGCTGTATTGTGTCCGGGTTCACTGTGGGGAGGGGCTGTATTGTGTCCGGGTTCACTGTGGGGTGGGGCTGTATTGTGTCCGGGTTGACTGTGGGGGGGGGCTGTATTGTGAGTGCGCTCACTGTGGGTAGGCGCTGTATTGTGTCCGGGTTCACTGTGGGGAGGGGCTGTATTGTGTCCGCGGTCACTGTGGGGAGGGGCTGTATTGTGTCCGGGTTTACTGTGGGGAGGGGCTGTATTGTGTCCGGTTTCACTGTGGGGTGGGGCTGTATTGTGTCCGGGTTCACTGTGGGGAGGGGCTGTATTATGTCCGCGGTCACTGTGGGGAGGGGCTGTGTTGTGTCCGGGTTCACTGTGGGGAGGGGCTGTATTGTGTCCGTGTTCACTGTGGGGAGGGGCTGTATTGTGTCCGGGTTCACTGTGGGGAGGGGCTGTATTGTGTCCGGGTTCACTGTGGGGAGGGGCTGTATTGCGTCTGGGTTCACTGTGGGGAGGGGCTGTATTGTGTCCGCGTTCACTGGGGAGGGGCTGTATTGTGTCCGGGTTCACTGTGAAGGGGCTGTATTGTGTCTGTGCTCACTGTGGGGAGGGGCTGTATTGTGTCTGCGCTCAATGTGGAGAGCGGCTGTATTGTGTCCGGTTTCACTGTGGGGTGGGGCTGTATTGTGTCTGTGCTCACTGTGGGGAGGGGCTGTATTGTGTCCAGTTTCACAGTGGGGAGGGGCTGTATTGTGTCCAGTTTCACAGTGGGGAGGGGCTGTATTGTGTGCGCACTCACTGTGGGCAGGGGCTGTATTGTGTCCGGGTTCACTGTGGGGAGGGGCTGTATTGTGTCCGGGTTCACTGTGGGGAGGGGCTGTATTGTATCCGGGTTCACTGTGGGGAGGGGCTGTATTGTGTCCGCACTCATTGTGGGGAGGGGCTGTATTGTGTCCGCACTCACTGTGGGGAGGGGCTGTATTGTGTCCGCACTCACTGTGGGGAGGGGCTGTATTGTGTCCGCACTCACTGTGGGGAGGGGCTGTATTGTGTCCGGGTTCACTGTGGGGAGGGGCTGTATTGTGTCTGCGCTCACTGTGGGGAGGGGCTGTATTGTGTCCGGGTTCACTGTGGGGAGGGGCTGTATTGTGTCCGGGTTCACTGGGGAGGGGCTGTATTGTGTCCGGGTTCACTGTGGGGAGGGGCTGTATTGTGTCTGCGCTCACTGTGGGGAGGGGCTGTAGTGTGTCTGCGCTCACTGTGGGGAAAGGCTGTATTGTGTCTGCGCTCACTGTGGGGTGGGGCTGTATTGTGTCCGGGTTTACTGTGGGGAGGGGCTGTATTGTGTCTGCACTCACGGTGGGGAGGGGCTGTATTGTGTCTGCGCTCACTGTGGGGAGAGGCTGTATTGTGTCCGGGTTCACTGTGGGGAGGGGCTGTATTGTGCCTGCGCTCACTGTGGGGAGGGGCTGTAGTGTATCTGCGCTCACTGTGGGGAGAGGCTGTATTGTGTCTGCGCTCACTGTGGGGAGGGGCTGTATTGTGTCCGGGTTGACTGTGCGGAGGGGCAGTATTGTGTCCGGGTTGACTGTGGGGAGGGGCTGTATTGTGTCTGTGCTCACTGTGGGGAGGGTCTGTATTGTGTCTGTGCTCACTGTGGGGAGGGTCTGTTTTGTGTCTGTGCTCACTGTCGGTAGGGGCTGTATTGTGTCTGCGCTCACTGTGGGGAGGGGCTGTATTGTGTCCGGGTTCACTGTGAGGAGGGGCTGTATTGTGTCCGGGTTCACTGTGGGGAGGGGCTGTATTGTGTCCGGGTTGACTGTGGGTTGGGGCTGTATTGTGTCCGGGTTCACTGTGAGGAGGGGCTGTATTGTGTCCAGGTTCATTGTGGGGCTGGGCTGTATTGTGTCCCCGCTCACTGTGGGGAGGGGCTGTATTGTGTCCGCGGTCACTGTGGGGAGGGGCTGTATTGTGTCCGGGTTCACTGTGGGGAGGGGCTGTATTGTGTCCGGGTTCACTGTGGGGAGCGGCTGTATTGTGTCCCCGCTCACTGTGGGGAGGGGCGGTATTGTGTCCCCGCTCACTGTGGGGAGGGGCTGTATTATGTCCGCGGTCACTGTGGGGAGGGGCTGTATTGTGTCCGGGTTCACTGTGGGGAGGGGCTGTATTGTGTCCGGGTTCACTGTCAGGTGGGGCTGTATTGTCTCCGGGTTCACTGTGGGGAGAGGCTGTATTGAGTCCGGTTTAATGTGGGGAGGGGCTGTATTGTGTTCGGGTTCACTGTGGGGAGGGGCTGTATTGTGTCCTGTTTAATGTGATGAGGGGCTGTATTGTGTCCGGGTTCACTGTGGGGAGAGGCTGTATTGAGTCCGGGTTCACTGTGAGGAGGGGCTGTATTGTGTCCAGGTTCATTGTGGGGAGGGTCTGTATTGTGTCTGCGCTCACTGTGGGGAGGGGCTGTATTGAGTCCGGGTTCACTGTGGGGAGGGGCTGTATTGTGTCCGGGTTCACTGTGGGGAGGGGCTGTATTGTGTCTGTCCTCACTGTGGGGAGGGGCTGTATTGTGTCCGGGTTCACTGTGGGGAGGGGCTGTATTGTGTCTGTGCTCACTGTGGGGAGGGTCTATATTGTGTCTGTGCTCACTGTGGGGAGGGTCTGTATTGTGTCTGTGCTCACTGTGGGGAGGGGCTTTAGTGTGTCTGTGCTCACTGTGGGGAGGGTCTGTATTGTGTCCGGGTTCACTGTGAGGAGGGGCTGTAATGTGTCTGCGCTCACTGTGGGGAGGGGCTGTATTGTGTCCGGGTTCACTGTGGGGAGGGGCTGTATTGTGTCCGGGTTCACTGTGGGGAGAGGCTGTATTTTGTCCGGGATCACTGTGAGGAGGGGCTGTATTGTGTCCCCGCTCACTGTGGGGAGGGGCTGTATTGTGTCCCCGCTCACTGTGGGGAGGGGCTGTATTGTGTCCGCGGTCACTGTGGGGAGGAGCTGTATTGTGTCCGGGTTCACTGTGGGGAGGGGCTGTATTGTGTCCGGGTTCACTGTGGGGTGGGGCTGTATTGTGTCCGGGTTGACTGTGGGGGGGGGCTGTATTGTGAGTGCGCTCACTGTGGGTAGGCGCTGTATTGTGTCCGGGTTCACTGTGGGGAGGGGCTGTATTGTGTCCGCGGTCACTGTGGGGAGGGGCTGTATTGTGTCCGGGTTTACTGTGGGGAGGGGCTGTATTGTGTCCGGTTTCACTGTGGGGTGGGGCTGTATTGTGTCCGGGTTCACTGTGGGGAGGGGCTGTATTATGTCCGCGGTCACTGTGGGGAGGGGCTGTGTTGTGTCCGGGTTCACTGTTAAGTGGGGCTGTATTGTGTCCGGTTTAATGTGGGGAGGGTCTGTATTGTGTCCGGGTTCACTGTGGGGAGGGGCTGTATTGTGTCCGCACTCACTGTGGGGAGGGGCTGTGTTGTGTCCGCACTCACTGTGGGGAGGGGCTGTGTTGTGTCCGGTTTAATGTGGGAAAGGGCTGTATTGTGTCCGGGTTCACTGTGGGTAGGGGCTGTATTGTGTCCGGGTTCACTGCGGGGAGGGGCTGTATTGTGTCTGGTTTAATGTGGGGAGGGGCTGTATTGTGTCCGGGTTCACTGTGGGGAGGGGCTGTATTGTGTCCGCACTCACTGTGGGGAGGGGCTGTATTGTGTCCGCATTCACTGTGGGGAGGGGCTTTATTGTGTCTGCACTCACTGCGGGGAGGGGCTGTATTGTGTCCAGTTTCACAGTGGGGAGGGGCTGTATTGTGTCCAGTTTCACAGTGGGGAGGGGCTGTATTGTGTCCGCACTCACTGTGGGCAGGGGCTGTATTGTGTCCGGGTTCACTGTGGGGAGGGGCTGTATTGTGTCCAGGTTCACTGTGTGGAGGGGCTGTATTGTGTCTGCGCTCACTGTGGGGAGGGGCTGTATTGTGTCCGGGTTCACTGTGGGGAGGGGCTGTATTGTGTCCGGGTTCACTGGGGAGGGGCTGTATTGTGTCCGGGTTCACTGTGGGGAGGGGCTGTATTGTGTCTGCGCTCACTGTGGGGAGGGGCTGTATTGTGTCCGGGTTCACTGTGGGGAGGGGCTGTATTGTATCTGCGCTCACTGTGGGGAGCGGCTGTATTGTGTCCGGGTTCACTGTGGGGAGGGGCTGTATTGTGTCTGTGCTCACTGTGGGGAGGGTCGATATTGTGTCTGTGCTCACTGTGGGGAGGGGCTGTATTGTGTCTGCGCTCACTGTGGGGAGGGGCTGTATTGTGTCCGGGTTCACTGTGGGGAGGGGCTGTATTGTGTCTGCGCTCACTGTGGGGAGGGGCTGTAGTGTGTCTGCGCTCACTGTGGGGAAAGGCTGTATTGTGTCTGCGCTCACTGTGGGGAGGGGCTGTATTGTGTCCGGGTTCACTGTGGGGAGGGGCTGTATTGTGTCTGCGCTCACTGTGGGGAGAGGCAGTATTGTGTCCGGGTTCACTGTGGGGAGGTGCTGTATTGTGTCCGGGTTCACTGTGGGGAGGGGCTGTATTGTGTCTGCGCTCACTGTGGGGAGAGGCTGCATTGTGTCCGGGTTCACTGTGTGGAGGGGCTGTATTGTGTCTGCGCTCACTGTGGGGAGGGGCTGTATTGTGTCCGGGTTCACTGTGGGGAGGGGCTGTATTGTGTCCGGGTTCACTGGGGAGGGGCTGTATTGTGTCCGGGTTCACTGTGGGGAGGGGCTGTATTGTGTCTGCGCTCACTGTGGGGAGGGGCTGTATTGTGTCCGGGTTCACTGTGGGGAGGGGCTGTATTGTATCTGCGCTCACTGTGGGGAGCGGCTGTATTGTGTCCGGGTTCACTGTGGGGAGGGGCTGTATTGTGTCTGTGCTCACTGTGGGGAGGGGCTGTATTGTGTCTGCGCTCACTGTGGGGAGGGGCTGTATTGTGTCTGCGCTCACTGTGGGGAGGGGCTGCATTGTGTCCGGGTTCACTGTGGGGAGGGGCTGTATTGTGTCCGGGTTCACTGCGGGGAGGGGCTGTATTGTGTCCGGTTTAATGTGGGGAGGGGCTGTATTGTGTCCGCACTCATTGTGGGGAGGGGCTGTATTGTGTCCGCACTCACTGTTGGGAGGGGCTGTATTGTGTCCGCACTCACTGTGGGGAGGGGCTATATTGTGTCCGCACTCACTGTGGGGAGGGGCTGTATTGTGTCCGGGTTCACTGTGGGGAGGGGCTGTATTGTGTCCGGGTTCACTGTGGGGAGGGGCTGTATTGTGTCCGGTTCACTGTGAGGAGGGGCTGTATTGTGTCCGGGTTCACTGTGGGGAGGGGCTGTATTGTGTCCGGGTTCACTGTGAGAAGGGGCTGTATTGTGTCCGGGTTCACTGTGGGGAGCGGCTGTATTGTGTCTGCGCTCACTGAAGGGAGGGGCTGTATTGTGTCCGGGTTCACTGTGGGGAGGGGCTGTATTGTGTCCGGGTTCACTGGGGAGGGTCTGTATTGTGTCCGGGTTCACTGTGGGGAGGGGCTGTATTGTGTCTGCGCTCACTGTGGGGAGGGGCTGTAGTGTGTCTGCGCTCACTGTGGGGAGAGGCTGTATTGTGTCTGCGCTCACTGTGGGGAGGGGCTGTATTGTGTCCGGGTTCACTGTGGGGAGGGACTGTATTGTGTCTGTGCTCACTGTGAGGAGGGGCTGTATTGTGTCTGCGCTCACTGTGGGGAGGGGCTGTATTGTGTCCGGGTTCACTGTGAGGAGGGGCTGTATTGTGTCCGGGTTCACTGTCGGGAGGGGCTGGATTGTGTCTGCGCTCACTGTGGGGAGGGGCTGTATTGTGTCCGGGTTCAGTGTGAGGAGGGGCTGTATTGTGTCTGCGCTCACTGTGGGGAGGGGCTGTATTGTGTCCGCACTCACTGTGGGGAGGGGCTGTATTGTGTCCGGGTTCACTGTGAGGAGGGGCTGTATTGTGTCCGGGTTCACTGTGGGGAGGGGCTGTATTGTGTCCGCGGTCACTGTGGGGAGGGGCTGTATTGTGTCCGGGTTCACTGTGGGGAGGGGCTGTATTGTGTCCGGGTTCACTGTGGGGTGGGGCTGTATTGTGTCCGGGTTCACTGTGGGGAGGGGCTGTATCGTGTCCGGGTTCACTGTGAGGAGGGGCTGTATTGTGTCCTGTTTAATGTGGGGAGGGGCTGTATTGTGTCCGGGTTCACTGTGGGGAGGGGCTGTATTGTGTCCGGGTTCACTGTGGGGTGAGGCTGTATTGAGTCCGGG
The DNA here is from genome assembly GCF_044704955.1 of Pristiophorus japonicus. Taxonomy (NCBI): domain Eukaryota; kingdom Metazoa; phylum Chordata; class Chondrichthyes; family Pristiophoridae; genus Pristiophorus; species Pristiophorus japonicus. Next base: position 56,218,641 of record NC_091983.1, read on the forward strand.
TTCACTGTGAGGAGGGGCTGTATTGTGTCCAGGTTCATTGTGGGGAGGGTCTGCATTGTGTCTGCGCTCACTGTGGGGAGGGGCTGTATTGAGTCCGGGTTCACTGTGGGGAGGGGCTGTATTGTGTCCGGGTTCACTGTGGGGAGGGGCTGTATTGTGTCTGCGCTCACTGTGGGGAGGGGCTGTATTGTGTCCGGGTTCACTGTGGGGAGGGGCTGTATTGTGTCTGTGCACACTGTGGGGGGGGTCTGTATTGTGTCTGTGCTTACTGTGGGGATGGTCTGTTTTGTGTCTGTGCTCACTGTGGGGAGGGGCTTTATTGTGTCTGTGCTCACTGTGGGGAGGGTCTGTATTGTGTCCGGGTTCACTGTGAGGAGGGGCTGTATTGTGTCTGCGCTCACTGTGGGGAGGGGCTGTATTGTGTCCGGGTTCACTGTGAGGAGGGGCTGTATTGTGTCTGCGCTCACTGTGGGGAGGGGCTGTATTGTGTCCGGGTTCAGTGTGAGGAGGGGCTGTATTGTGTCTGCGCTCACTGTGGGGAGGGGCTGTATTGTGTCCGCACTCACTGTGGGGAGGGGCTGTATTGTGTCCGGGTTCACTGTGAGGAGGGGCTGTATTGTGTCCGCACTCATTGTGGGGAGGGGCTGTATTGTGTCCGCACTCACTGTGGGGAGGGGCTGTATTGTGTCCGCACTCACTGTGGGGAGGGGCTGTATTGTGTCCGCACTCACTGTGGGGAGGGGCTTGTATTGTGTCTGCACTCACTGCGGGGAAGGGCTGTATTGTGTCTGCGCTCACTGTGGGGAGGGGCTGTATTGTGTCCGTGTTCACTGTGGGGAGGGGCTGTATTGTGTCCGGGTTCACTGTGGGTAGGGGCTGTATTGTGTCCGGTTTCACTGTGAGGAGGGGCTGTATTGTGTCCGGGTTCACTGTGGGGAGCGGCTGTATTGTGTCCGGGTTCACTGAGGAGGGGCTGTATTGTGTCAGGGTTCACTGTGGGGAGGGGCTGTATTGTATCCGTGTTCACTGTGGGGAGGGGCTGTATTGTGTCCGGGTTCACTGTGAGGAGGGGCTGTATTGTGTCCGGTTTAATGTGGGGAGGGGCTGTATTGTGTCCGGGTTCATTGTGGGGAGGGGCTGTTTTGTGTCCGGGTTCACTGTGGGGAGGGTCTGTATTGTGTCTGCGCTCACTGTGTGGAGGGGCTGTATTGTGTCCGGGTTCACTGTGAGGAGGGGCTGTATTGTGTCCGGGTTCACTGTGGGGAGGGGCTATATTGTGTCAGGGTTCACTGTGGGGAGGGGCTGTATTGTGTCCGGGTTCACTGTGAGGAGGGGCTGTATTGTGTCCGGGTTCACTCTGGGAAGGGGCTGTATTGTGTCCGGGTTCACTGTGGGGAGGGGCTGTATTGTGTCCGAGTTCACTGTGGGGAGGGGCTGTATTGTGTCCGGGTTCACTGTGGGGAGGGGCTGTATTGTGTCCGGGTTCACTGTGGGGAGGGGCTGTATTGTGTCCGGGTTCACTGTGGGGAGGGGCTGTATTGTATCCGGGTTCACTGTGGGGAGGGGCTGTATTGTGTCCGCACTCATTGTGGGGAGGGGCTGTATTGTGTCCGCACTCACTGTGGGGAGGGGCTGTATTGTTTCCGCACTCACTGTGGGGAGGGGCTGTATTGTGTCCGCACTCACTGTGGGGAGGGGCTGTATTGTGTCTGCACTCACTGCGGGGAAGGGCTGTATTGTGTCTGCACTCACTGTGGGGAGGGGCTGTATTGTGTCTGCGCTCACTGTGGGGAGGGGCTGTATTGTGTCTGCGCTCACTGTGGGGAGAGGCTGTATTGTGTCCGGGTTCACTGTGGGGAGGGGCTGTATTGTTTCTGCGCTCACTGTGGGGAGGGGCTGTATTGTGTCTGTGCTCACTGTGGGGAGAGGCTGTATTGTGTCTGCGCTCACTGTGGGGAGGGGCTGCATTGTGTCCGGGTTCACTGTGGGGAGGGACTGTATTGTGTCTGTGCTCACTGTGGGGAGGGGCTGTCTTGTGTCCGGGTTCACTGTGGGGAGGGACTGTATTGTGTCCGGGTTCACTGTGGGGAGGGGCTGTATTGTGGCCGCACTCACTGTGGGGAGGGGCTGTGTTGTGTCCGGTTCAATGTGGGAAAGGGCTGTATTGTGTCCGGGTTCACTTTGGGGAGGGGCTGTATTGTGTCCGGGTTTACTGTGGGGAGGGGCTGTATTGTGTCCGGGTTCACTGTGGGGTGGGGCTGTATTGTGTCCGGGTTCACTGTGGGGAGGGGCTGTATTATGTCCGCGGTCACTGTGGGGAGGGGCTGTATTGTGTCCGGGTTCACTTTGGGGAGGGGCTGTATTGTGTCCGGGTTTACTGTGGGGAGGGGCTGTATTGTGTCCGGGTTCACTGTGGGGTGGGGCTGTATTGTGTCCGGGTTCACTGTGGGGAGGGGCTGTATTATGTCCGCGGTCACTGTGGGGAGGGGCTGTATTGTGTCCGGGTTCACTGTTAAGTGGGGCTGCATTGTGTCCGGTTTAATGTGGGGAGGAGCTGTATTGTGTCCGGGTTCACTGTGGGGAGGGGCTGTATTGTGTCCAGATTCACTGTGGGGAGGGGCTGTATTGTGTCCGGGTTCACTGTGGGGAGGGGCTGAATTGTGTCCGCACTCACTGTGGGGAGGGGCTGTATTGTGTCTGCACTCACGGTGGGGAGGGGCTGTATTGTGTCTGCGCTCACTGTGGGGAGAGGCTGTATTGTGTCCGGGTTCACTGTGGGGAGGGGCTGTATTGTGTCCGGGTTCACTGTGGGGAGGGGCTGTATTGTGTCCGGGTTCACTGTGAGGAGGGGCTGTATTGTGTCCGGGTTCACTGTGGGGAGGGGCTGTATTGTGTCCGGGTTCACTGTGGGGAGAGGATGTATTGTGTCTGTGCTCACTATTGGGAGAGGCTGTATTGTGTCCGGTTTAATGTGGGGAGGGGCTGTATTGTGTCTGCACTCACTGTGGGGAGGGGCTGTATTGTGTCCGGGTTCACTGTGGGGAGGGGCTGTATTGTGTCTGCGGTCACTGTGGGGAGGGGCTGTATTGTGTCCGGGTTCACTGTGGGGGAGGGGCTGTATTGTGGCCGGGTTCACTGTGGGGAGGGGCTGTATTGTGGCCGGGTTCACTGTGGGGAGGGGCTGTATTGTGTCCGCGGTCACTGTGGGGAGGGGCTGTATTGTGTCCGGGTTTACTGTGGGGAGGGGCTGTATTGTGTCCGGGTTCACTGTGGGGTGGGGCTGTATTGTGTCCGGGTTCACTGTGGGGAGGGGCTGTATTATGTCCGCGGTCACTGTGGGGAGGGGCTGTGTTGTGTCCGGGTTCACTGTTAAGTGGGGCTGTATTGTGTCCGGTTTAATGTGGGGAGGGTCTGTATTGTGTCCGGGTTCACTGTGGGGAGGGGCTGTATTGTGTCCGCACTCACTGTGGGGAGGGGCTGTGTTGTGTCCGGTTTAATGTGGGAATGGGCTGTATTGTGTCCGGGTTCACTGTGGGTAGGGGCTGTATTGTGTCCGGGTTCACTGTGGGGAGAGGCTGTATTGAGTCCGGGTTCACTGTGAGGAGGGGCTGTATTGTGTCCAGGTTCATTGTGGGGAGGGTCTGTATTGTGTCTGTGCTCACTGTGGGGAGGGGCTTTAGTGTGTCTGTGCTCACTGTGGGGAGGGGCTTTAGTGTGTCTGTGCTCACTGTGGGGAGGGTCTGTATTGTGTCCGGGTTCACTGTGAGGAGGGGCTGTAATGTGTCTGCGCTCACTGTGGGGAGGGGCTGTATTGTGTCCGGGTTCACTGTGGGGAGAGGCTGTATTTTGTCCGGGATCACTGTGAGGAGGGGCTGTATTGTGTCCCCGCTCACTGTGGGGAGGGGCTGTATTGTGTCCCCGCTCACTGTGGGGAGGGGCTGTATTGTGTCCGCGGTCACTGTGGGGAGGAGCTGTATTGTGTCCGGGTTCACTGTGGGGAGGGGCTGTATTGTGTCCGGGTTCACTGTGGGTTGGGGCTGTATTGTGTCCGGGTTGACTGTGGGGGGGGGCTGTATTGTGAGTGCGCTCACTGTGGGTAGGCGCTGTATTGTGTCCGGGTTCACTGTGGGGAGGGGCTGTATTGTGTCCGCGGTCACTGTGGGGAGGGGCTGTATTGTGTCCGGGTTTACTGTGGGGAGGGGCTGTATTGTGTCCGGTTTCACTGTGGGGTGGGGCTGTATTGTGTCCGGGTTCACTGTGGGGAGGGGCTGTATTATGTCCGCGGTCACTGTGGGGAGGGGTTGTGTTGTGTCCGGGTTCACTGTTAAGTGGGGCTGTATTGTGTCCGGTTTAATGTGGGGAGGGTCTGTATTGTGTCCGGGTTCACTGTGGGGAGGGGCTGTATTGTGTCCGCACTCACTGTGGGGAGGGGCTGTGTTGTGTCCGCACTCACTGTGGGGAGGGGCTGTGTTGTGTCCGGTTTAATGTGGGAAAGGGCTGTATTGTGTCCGGGTTCACTGTGGGTAGGGGCTGTATTGTGTCCGGGTTCACTGCGGGGAGGGGCTGTATTGTGTCTGGTTTAATGTGGGGAGGGGCTGTATTGTGTCCGGGTTCACTGTGGGGAGGGGCTGTATTGTGTCCGCACTCACTGTGGGGAGGGGCTGTATTGTGTCCGCATTCACTGTGGGGAGGGGCTTTATTGTGTCTGCACTCACTGCGGGGAGGGGCTGTATTGTGTCTGCACTCACTGTGGGGAGAGGCTGTATTGTGTCTGCGCTTACTGTGGGGAGGGGCTGTATTGTGTTCGGGTTCACTGTGGGGAGGGACTGTATTGTGTCCGGGTTTACTGTGGGGAGGGGCTGTATTGTGTCCGCACTCACTGTGGGGAGGGGCTGTGTTGTGTCCGGTTTAATGTGGGAAAGGGCTGTATTGTGTCCGGGTTCACTGTGGGTAGGGGCTGTATTGTGTCCGGGTTCACTGCGGGGAGGGGCTGTATTGTGTCTGGTTTAATGTGGGGAGGGCTGTATTGTGTCCGGGTTCACTGTGGGGAGGGGCTGTATTGTGTCTGGTTTAATGTGGGGAGGGCTGTATTGTGTCCGCATTCACTGTGGGGAGGGGCTGTATTGTTCTGCACTCACTACAGCCCCTCCCCGCAGTGAGTGCAGACACAATACAGCCCCTCCCCGCATTGTGTCTGCACTCACTGTGGGGAGAGGCTGTATTGTGTCTGCGCTTACTGTGGGGAGGGGCTGTATTGTGTTCGGGTTCACTGTGGGGAGGGACTGTATTGTGTCCGGGTTCACTGTGGGGAGGGGCTGTATTGTGTCCGGGTTCACTGTGAGGAGGGGCTGTATTGTGTCCGGGTTCACTGTGGGGAGGGGCTGTATTGTGTCCGGGTTCACTGTGGGGAGAGGATGTATTGTGTCTGTGCTCACTATTGGGAGAGGCTGTATTGTGTCCGGTTTAATGTGGGGAGGGGCTGTATTGTGTCTGCACTCACTGTGGGGAGGGGCTGTATTGTGTCCGGGTTCACTGTGGGGAGGGGCTGTATTGTGTCTGCGGTCACTGTGGGGAGGGGCTGTATTGTGTCCGGGTTCACTGTGAGGGAGGGGCTGTATTGTGGCCGGGTTCACTGTGGGGAGGGGCTGTATTGTGGCCGGGTTCACTGTGGGGAGGGGCTGTATTGTGTCCGCGGTCACTGTGGGGAGGGGCTGTATTGTGTCCGGGTTTACTGTGGGGAGGGGCTGTATTGTGTCCGGGTTCACTGTGGGGTGGGGCTGTATTGTGTCCGGGTTCACTGTGGGGAGGGGCTGTATTATGTCCGCGGTCACTGTGGGGAGGGGCTGTGTTGTGTCCGGGTTCACTGTTAAGTGGGGCTGTATTGTGTCCGGTTTAATGTGGGGAGGGTCTGTATTGTGTCCGGGTTCACTGTGGGGAGGGGCTGTATTGTGTCCGCACTCACTGTGGGGAGGGGCTGTGTTGTGTCCGGTTTAATGTGGGAAAGGGCTGTATTGTGTCCGGGTTCACTGTGGGTAGGGGCTGTATTGTGTCCGGGTTCACTGCGGGGAGGGGCTGTATTGAGTCCGGGTTCACTGTGAGGAGGGGCTGTATTGTGTCCGGGTTCACTGTGAGGAGGGGCTGTATTGTGTCCGCACTCACTGTGGGGAGGGGCTGTATTGTGTCCGCATTCACTGTGGGGAGGGGCTGTATTGTGTCTGCACTCACTGCGGGGAGGGGCTGTATTGTGTCTGCACTCACTGTGGGGAGAGGCTGTATTGTGTACGCGGTCACTGTGGGGAGGGGCTGTATTGTGTCCGGGTTCACTGTGGGGAGGGGCTGTATTGTGTCCGGGTTCACTGTGGGGAGGGGCTGTATTATGTCCGCGGTCACTGTGTGGAGGGGCTGTATTGTGTCCGCATTCACTGTGGGGAGGGGCTGTATTGTGTCTGCACTCACTGCGGGGAGCGGCTGTATTGTGTCTGCACTCACTGTGGGGAGAGGCTGTATTGTGTCTGCGCTCACTGTGGGGAGGGGCTGTATTGTGTCCGGGTTCATTGTGGGGAGGGGCTGTATTGTGTCCGGACAATGTGGGGAGGGGCTGTATTGTGTCTGCACTCACTGTGGGGAGAGGCTGTATTGTGTCTGCGCTCACTGTGGGGTGGGGCTGTATTGTGTCCGGGTTCACTGTGAGGAGGGGCTGTATTGTGTCCGGACAATGTGGGGAGGGGCTGTATTGTGTCCGGGTTCACTGTGGGGTGGGGCTGTATTGTGTCCGGGTTGACTGTGGGGGGGGGCTGTATTGTGAGTGCGCTCACTGTGGGTAGGCGCTGTATTGTGTCCGGGTTCACTGTGGGGAGGGGCTGTATTGTGTCCGCGGTCACTGTGGGGAGGGGCTGTATTGTGTCCGGGTTTACTGTGGGGAGGGGCTGTATTGTGTCTGCGCTCACTGTGGGGTGGGGCTGTATTGTGTCCGGGTTCACTGTGAGGAGGGGCTGTATTGTGTCCGGACAATGTGGGGAGGGGCTGTATTGTGTCCGGGTTCACTGTGGGGTGGGGCTGTATTGTGTCCGGGTTGACTGTGGGGGGGGGCTGTATTGTGAGTGCGCTCACTGTGGGTAGGCGCTGTATTGTGTCCGGGTTCACTGTGGGGAGGGGCTGTATTGTGTCCGCGGTCACTGTGGGGAGGGGCTGTATTGTGTCCGGGTTTACTGTGGGGAGGGGCTGTATTGTGTCCGGTTTCACTGTGGGGTGGGGCTGTATTGTGTCCGGGTTCACTGTGGGGAGGGGCTGTATTATGTCCGCGGTCACTGTGGGGAGGGGCTGTGTTGTGTCCGGGTTCACTGTGGGGAGGGGCTGTATTGTGTCCGTGTTCACTGTGGGGAGGGGCTGTATTGTGTCCGGGTTCACTGTGGGGAGGGGCTGTATTGTGTCCGGGTTCACTGTGGGGAGGGGCTGTATTGCGTCTGGGTTCACTGTGGGGAGGGGCTGTATTGTGTCCGCGTTCACTGGGGAGGGGCTGTATTGTGTCCGGGTTCACTGTGAAGGGGCTGTATTGTGTCTGTGCTCACTGTGGGGAGGGGTTGTATTGTGTCTGCGCTCAATGTGGAGAGCGGCTGTATTGTGTCCGGTTTCACTGTGGGGTGGGGCTGTATTGTGTCTGTGCTCACTGTGGGGAGGGGCTGTATTGTGTCCAGTTTCACAGTGGGGAGGGGCTGTATTGTGTCCAGTTTCACAGTGGGGAGGGGCTGTATTGTGTGCGCACTCACTGTGGGCAGGGGCTGTATTGTGTCCGGGTTCACTGTGGGGAGGGGCTGTATTGTGTCCGGGTTCACTGTGGGGAGGGGCTGTATTGTATCCGGGTTCACTGTGGGGAGGGGCTGTATTGTGTCCGCACTCATTGTGGGGAGGGGCTGTATTGTGTCCGCACTCACTGTGGGGAGGGGCTGTATTGTGTCCGCACTCACTGTGGGGAGGGGCTGTATTGTGTCCGCACTCACTGTGGGGAGGGGCTGTATTGTGTCCGGGTTCACTGTGGGGAGGGGCTGTATTGTGTCTGCGCTCACTGTGGGGAGGGGCTGTATTGTGTCCGGGTTCACTGTGGGGAGGGGCTGTATTGTGTCCGGGTTCACTGTGGGGAGGGGCTGTATTGTGTCCGGGTTCACTGGGGAGGGGCTGTATTGTGTCCGGGTTCACTGTGGGGAGGGGCTGTATTGTGTCTGCGCTCACTGTGGGGAGGGGCTGTAGTGTGTCTGCGCTCACTGTGGGGAAAGGCTGTATTGTGTCTGCGCTCACTGTGGGGTGGGGCTGTATTGTGTCCGGGTTTACTGTGGGGAGGGGCTGTATTGTGTCTGCACTCACGGTGGGGAGGGGCTGTATTGTGTCTGCGCTCACTGTGGGGAGAGGCTGTATTGTGTCCGGGTTCACTGTGGGGAGGGGCTGTATTGTGCCTGCGCTCACTGTGGGGAGGGGCTGTAGTGTATCTGCGCTCACTGTGGGGAGAGGCTGTATTGTGTCTGCGCTCACTGTGGGGAGGGGCTGTATTGTGTCCGGGTTGACTGTGGGGAGGGGCAGTATTGTGTCCGGGTTGACTGTGGGGAGGGGCTGTATTGTGTCTGTGCTCACTGTGGGGAGGGTCTGTATTGTGTCTGTGCTCACTGTGGGGAGGGTCTGTTTTGTGTCTGTGCTCACTGTGGGGAGGGGCTTTATTGTGTCTGTGCTCACTGTGGGGAGGGTCTGTATTGTGTCCGGGTTCACTGTGAGGAGGGGCTGTATTGTGTCTGCGCTCACTGTGGGGAGGGGCTGTATTGTGTCCGGGTTCACTGTGAGGAGGGGCTGTATTGTGTCCGGGTTCACTGTCGGTAGGGGCTGTATTGTGTCCGGGTTCACTGTGAGGAGGGGCTGTATTGTGTCCGGGTTCACTGTGGGGAGGGGCTGTATTGTGTCCGGGTTGACTGTGGGTTGGGGCTGTATTGTGTCCGGGTTCACTGTGAGGAGGGGCTGTATTGTGTCCAGGTTCATTGTGGGGATGGGCTGTATTGTGTCCCCGCTCACTGTGGGGAGGGGCTGTATTGTGTCCGCGGTCACTGTGGGGAGGGGCTGTATTGTGTCCGGGTTCACTGTGGGGAGGGGCTGTATTGTGTCCGGGTTCACTGTGGGGAGCGGCTGTATTGTGTCCCCGCTCACTGTGGGGAGGGGCGGTATTGTGTCCCCGCTCACTGTGGGGAGGGGCTGTATTATGTCCGCGGTCACTGTGGGGAGGGGCTGTATTGTGTCCGGGTTCACTGTGGGGAGGGGCTGTATTGTGTCCGGGTTCACTGTCAGGTGGGGCTGTATTGTCTCCGGGTTCACTGTGGGGAGGGGCTGTATTGTGTCCGAGTTCACTGTGAGGAGGGGCTGTATTGTGTCCGGTTTAATGTGGGGAGGGGCTGTATTGTGTTCGGGTTCACTGTGGGGAGGGGCTGTATTGTGTCCTGTTTAATGTGATGAGGGGCTGTATTGTGTCCGGGTTCACTGTGGGGAGAGGCTGTATTGAGTCCGGGTTCACTGTGAGGAGGGGCTGTATTGTGTCCAGGTTCATTGTGGGGAGGGTCTGTATTGTGTCTGCGCTCACTGTGGGGAGGGGCTGTATTGAGTCCGGGTTCACTGTGGGGAGGGGCTGTATTGTGTCCGGGTTCACTGTGGGGAGGGGCTGTATTGTGTCTGTCCTCACTGTGGGGAGGGGCTGTATTGTGTCCGGGTTCACTGTGGGGAGGGGCTGTATTGTGTCTGTGCTCACTGTGGGGAGGGTCTATATTGTGTCTGTGCTCACTGTGGGGAGGGTCTGTATTGTGTCTGTGCTCACTGTGGGGAGGGGCTTTAGTGTGTCTGTGCTCACTGTGGGGAGGGTCTGTATTGTGTCCGGGTTCACTGTGAGGAGGGGCTGTAATGTGTCTGCGCTCACTGTGGGGAGGGGCTGTATTGTGTCCGGGTTCACTGTGGGGAGGGGCTGTATTGTGTCCGGGTTCACTGTGGGGAGAGGCTGTATTTTGTCCGGGATCACTGTGAGGAGGGGCTGTATTGTGTCCCCGCTCACTGTGGGGAGGGGCTGTATTGTGTCCCCGCTCACTGTGGGGAGGGGCTGTATTGTGTCCGCGGTCACTGTGGGGAGGAGCTGTATTGTGTCCGGGTTCACTGTGGGGAGGGGCTGTATTGTGTCCGGGTTCACTGTGGGGTGGGGCTGTATTGTGTCCGGGTTGACTGTGGGGGGGGGCTGTATTGTGAGTGCGCTCACTGTGGGTAGGCGCTGTATTGTGTCCGGGTTCACTGTGGGGAGGGGCTGTATTGTGTCCGCGGTCACTGTGGGGAGGGGCTGTATTGTGTCCGGGTTTACTGTGGGGAGGGGCTGTATTGTGTCCGGTTTCACTGTGGGGTGGGGCTGTATTGTGTCCAGGTTCACTGTGGGGAGGGGCTGTATTATGTCCGCGGTCACTGTGGGGAGGGGCTGTGTTGTGTCCGGGTTCACTGTTAAGTGGGGCTGTATTGTGTCCGGTTTAATGTGGGGAGGGTCTGTATTGTGTCCGGGTTCACTGTGGGGAGGGGCTGTATTGTGTCCGCACTCACTGTGGGGAGGGGCTGTGTTGTGTCCGCACTCACTGTGGGGAGGGGCTGTGTTGTGTCCGGTTTAATGTGGGAAAGGGCTGTATTGTGTCCGGGTTCACTGTGGGTAGGGGCTGTATTGTGTCCGGGTTCACTGCGGGGAGGGGCTGTATTGTGTCTGGTTTAATGTGGGGAGGGGCTGTATTGTGTCCGGGTTCACTGTGGGGAGGGGCTGTATTGTGTCCGCACTCACTGTGGGGAGGGGCTGTATTGTGTCCGCATTCACTGTGGGGAGGGGCTTTATTGTGTCTGCACTCACTGCGGGGAGGGGCTGTATTGTGTCCAGTTTCACAGTGGGGAGGGGCTGTATTGTGTCCAGTTTCACAGTGGGGAGGGGCTGTATTGTGTCCGCACTCACTGTGGGCAGGGGCTGTATTGTGTCCGGGTTCACTGTGGGGAGGGGCTGTATTGTGTCCAGGTTCACTGTGTGGAGGGGCTGTATTGTGTCTGCGCTCACTGTGGGGAGGGGCTGTATTGTGTCCGGGTTCACTGTGGGGAGGGGCTGTATTGTGTCCGGGTTCACTGGGGAGGGGCTGTATTGTGTCCGGGTTCACTGTGGGGAGGGGCTGTATTGTGTCTGCGCTCACTGTGGGGAGGGGCTGTATTGTGTCCGGGTTCACTGTGGGGAGGGGCTGTATTGTATCTGCGCTCACTGTGGGGAGCGGCTGTATTGTGTCCGGGTTCACTGTGGGGAGGGGCTGTATTGTGTCTGTGCTCACTGTGGGGAGGGTCGATATTGTGTCTGTGCTCACTGTGGGGAGGGGCTGTATTGTGTCTGCGCTCACTGTGGGGAGGGGCTGTATTGTGTCCGGGTTCACTGTGGGGAGGGGCTGTATTGTGTCTGCGCTCACTGTGGGGAGGGGCTGTAGTGTGTCTGCGCTCACTGTGGGGAAAGGCTGTATTGTGTCTGCGCTCACTGTGGGGAGGGGCTGTATTGTGTCCGGGTTCACTGTGGGGAGGGGCTGTATTGTGTCTGCGCTCACTGTGGGGAGAGGCAGTATTGTGTCCGGGTTCACTGTGGGGAGGTGCTGTATTGTGTCCGGGTTCACTGTGGGGAGGGGCTGTATTGTGTCTGCGCTCACTGTGGGGAGAGGCTGCATTGTGTCCGGGTTCACTGTGTGGAGGGGCTGTATTGTGTCTGCGCTCACTGTGGGGAGGGGCTGTATTGTGTCCGGGTTCACTGTGGGGAGGGGCTGTATTGTGTCCGGGTTCACTGGGGAGGGGCTGTATTGTGTCCGGGTTCACTGTGGGGAGGGGCTGTATTGTGTCTGCGCTCACTGTGGGGAGGGGCTGTATTGTGTCCGGGTTCACTGTGGGGAGGGGCTGTATTGTATCTGCGCTCACTGTGGGGAGCGGCTGTATTGTGTCCGGGTTCACTGTGGGGAGGGGCTGTATTGTGTCTGTGCTCACTGTGGGGAGGGGCTGTATTGTGTCTGCGCTCACTGTGGGGAGGGGCTGTATTGTGTCTGCGCTCACTGTGGGGAGGGGCTGCATTGTGTCCGGGTTCACTGTGGGGAGGGGCTGTATTGTGTCCGGGTTCACTGCGGGGAGGGGCTGTATTGTGTCCGGTTTAATGTGGGGAGGGGCTGTATTGTGTCCGCACTCATTGTGGGGAGGGGCTGTATTGTGTCCGCACTCACTGTTGGGAGGGGCTGTATTGTGTCCGCACTCACTGTGGGGAGGGGCTATATTGTGTCCGCACTCACTGTGGGGAGGGGCTGTATTGTGTCCGGGTTCACTGTGGGGAGGGGCTGTATTGTGTCCGGGTTCACTGTGGGGAGGGGCTGTATTGTGTCCGGTTCACTGTGAGGAGGGGCTGTATTGTGTCCGGGTTCACTGTGGGGAGGGGCTGTATTGTGTCCGGGTTCACTGTGAGAAGGGGCTGTATTGTGTCCGGGTTCACTGTGGGGAGCGGCTGTATTGTGTCTGCGCTCACTGAAGGGAGGGGCTGTATTGTGTCCGGGTTCACTGTGGGGAGGGGCTGTATTGTGTCCGGGTTCACTGGGGAGGGTCTGTATTGTGTCCGGGTTCACTGTGGGGAGGGGCTGTATTGTGTCTGCGCTCACTGTGGGGAGGGGCTGTAGTGTGTCTGCGCTCACTGTGGGGAGAGGCTGTATTGTGTCTGCGCTCACTGTGGGGAGGGGCTGTATTGTGTCCGGGTTCACTGTGGGGAGGGACTGTATTGTGTCTGTGCTCACTGTGAGGAGGGGCTGTATTGTGTCTGCGCTCACTGTGGGGAGGGGCTGTATTGTGTCCGGGTTCACTGTGAGGAGGGGCTGTATTGTGTCCGGGTTCAGTGTGAGGAGGGGCTGTATTGTGTCTGCGCTCACTGTGGGGAGGGGCTGTATTGTGTCCGCACTCACTGTGGGGAGGGGCTGTATTGTGTCCGGGTTCACTGTGAGGAGGGGCTGTATTGTGTCCGGGTTCACTGTGGGGAGGGGCTGTATTGTGTCCCCGCTCACTGTGGGGAGGGGCTGTATTATGTCCGCGGTCACTGTGGGGAGGGGCTGTATTATGTCCGCGGTCACTGTGGGGAGGGGCTGTATTGTGTCCGGGTTCACTGTGGGGAGGGGCTGTATTGTGTCCGGGTTCACTGTGGGGAGGGGCTGTATTATGTCCGCGGTCACTGTGGGGAGGGGCTGTATTGTGTCCGGGTTCACTGTGGGGAGGGGCTGTATTGTGTCCGGGTTCACTGTGGGGTGGGGCTGTATTGTGTCCGGGTTCACTGTGGGGAGGGGCTGTATCGTGTCCGGGTTCATTGTGAGGAGGGGCTGTATTGTGTCCGGTTTAATGTGGGGAGGGGCTGTATTGTGTCTGCGCTCACTGTGGGGAGGGGCTGTATTGTGTCCGGGTTCACTGTGGGGAGGGGCTGTATTGTGTCTGTGCACACTGTGGGGGGGGTCTGTATTGTGTCTGTGCTTACTGTGGGGATGGTCTGTTTTGTGTCTGTGCTCACTGTGGGGAGGGGCTTTATTGTGTCTGTGCTCACTGTGGGGAGGGTCTGTATTGTGTCCGGGTTCACTGTGAGGAGGGGCTGTATTGTGTCTGCGCTCACTGTGGGGAGGGGCTGTATTGTGTCCGGGTTCACTGTGAGGAGGGGCTGTATTGTGTCCGGGTTCACTGTCGGGAGGGGCTGTATTGTGTCTGCGCTCACTGTGGGGAGGGGCTGTATTGTGTCCGGGTTCAGTGTGAGGAGGGGCTGTATTGTGTCTGCGCTCACTGTGGGGAGGGGCTGTATTGTGTCCGCACTCACTGTGGGGAGGGGCTGTATTGTGTCCGGGTTCACTGTGAGGAGGGGCTGTATTGTGTCCGCACTCATTGTGGGGAGGGGCTGTATTGTGTCCGCACTCACTGTGGGGAGGGGCTGTATTGTGTCCGCACTCACTGTGGGGAGGGGCTGTATTGTGTCCGCACTCACTGTGGGGAGGGGCTTGTATTGTGTCTGCACTCACTGCGGGGAAGGGCTGTATTGTGTCTGCGCTCACTGTGGGGAGGGGCTGTATTGTGTCCGTGTTCACTGTGGGGAGGGGCTGTATTGTGTCCGGGTTCACTGTGGGTAGGGGCTGTATTGTGTCCGGTTTCACTGTGAGGAGGGGCTGTATTGTGTCCGGGTTCACTGTGGGGAGCGGCTGTATTGTGTCCGGGTTCACTGTGAGGAGGGGCTGTATTGTGTCAGGGTTCACTGTGGGGAGGGGCTGTATTGTATCCGTGTTCACTGTGGGGAGGGGCTGTATTGTGTCCGGGTTCACTGTGAGGAGGGGCTGTGTTGTGTCCGGGTTCACTGTGGGGAGGGGCTGTATTGTGTCCGTGTTCACTGTGGGGAGGGGCTGTATTGTGTCCGGGTTCACTGTGGGGAGGGGCTGTATTGTGTCCGGGTTCACTGTGGGGAGGGGCTGTATTGCGTCTGGGTTCACTGTGGGGAGGGGCTGTATTGTGTCCGCGTTCACTGGGGAGGGGCTGTATTGTGTCCGGGTTCACTGTGAAGGGGCTGTATTGTGTCTGTGCTCACTGTGGGGAGGGGCTGTATTGTGTCTGCGCTCAATGTGGAGAGCGGCTGTATTGTGTCCGGTTTCACTGTGGGGTGGGGCTGTATTGTGTCTGTGCTCACTGTGGGGAGGGGCTGTATTGTGTCCAGTTTCACAGTGGGGAGGGGCTGTATTGTGTCCAGTTTCACAGTGGGGAGGGGCTGTATTGTGTGCGCACTCACTGTGGGCAGGGGCTGTATTGTGTCCGGGTTCACTGTGGGGAGGGGCTGTATTGTGTCCGGGTTCACTGTGGGGAGGGGCTGTATTGTATCCGGGTTCACTGTGGGGAGGGGCTGTATTGTGTCCGGGTTCACTGTGGGGAGGGGCTGTATTGTGTCTGCGCTCACTGTGGGGAGGGGCTGTAGTGTGTCTGCGCTCACTGTGGGGAAAGGCTGTATTGTGTCTGCGCTCACTGTGGGGTGGGACTGTATTGTGTCCGGGTTTACTGTGGGGAGGGGCTGTATTGTGTCTGCACTCACGGTGGGGAGGGGCTGTATTGTGTCTGCGCTCACTGTGGGGAGAGGCTGTATTGTGTCCGGGTTCACTGTGGGGAGGGGCTGTATTGTGCCTGCGCTCACTGTGGGGAGGGGCTGTAGTGTATCTGCGCTCACTGTGGGGAGAGGCTGTATTGTGTCTGCGCTCACTGTGGGGAGGGGCTGTATTGTGTCCGGGTTGACTGTGGGGAGGGGCAGTATTGTGTCCGGGTTGACTGTGGGGAGGGGCTGTATTGTGTCTGTGCTCACTGTGGGGAGGGTCTGTATTGTGTCTGTGCTCACTGTGGGGAGGGTCTGTTTTGTGTCTGTGCTCACTGTGGGGAGGGGCTTTATTGTGTCTGTGCTCACTGTGGGGAGGGTCTGTATTGTGTCCGGGTTCACTGTGAGGAGGGGCTGTATTGTGTCTGCGCTCACTGTGGGGAGGGGCTGTATTGTGTCCGGGTTCACTGTGAGGAGGGGCTGTATTGTGTCCGGGTTCACTGTCGGTAGGGGCTGTATTGTGTCCGGGTTCACTGTGAGGAGGGGCTGTATTGTGTCCGGGTTCACTGTGGGGAGGGGCTGTATTGTGTCCGGGTTGACTGTGGGTTGGGGCTGTATTGTGTCCGGGTTCACTGTGAGGAGGGGCTGTATTGTGTCCAGGTTCATTGTGGGGATGGGCTGTATTGTGTCCCCGCTCACTGTGGGGAGGGGCTGTATTATGTCCGCGGTCACTGTGGGGAGGGGCTGTATTGTGTCCGGGTTCACTGTGGGGAGGGGCTGTATTGTGTCCGGGTTCACTGTCAGGTGGGGCTGTATTGTCTCCGGGTTCACTGTGGGGAGGGGCTGTATTGTGTCCGAGTTCACTGTGAGGAGGGGCTGTATTGTGTCCGGTTTAATGTGGGGAGGGGCTGTATTGTGTTCGGGTTCACTGTGGGGAGGGGCTGTATTGTGTCCTGTTTAATGTGATGAGGGGCTGTATTGTGTCCGGGTTCACTGTGGGGAGAGGCTGTATTGAGTCCGGGTTCACTGTGAGGAGGGGCTGTATTGTGTCCAGGTTCATTGTGGGGAGGGTCTGTATTGTGTCTGCGCTCACTGTGGGGAGGGGCTGTATTGAGTCCGGGTTCACTGTGGGGAGGGGCTGTATTGTGTCCGGGTTCACTGTGGGGAGGGGCTGTATTGTGTCTGTCCTCACTGTGGGGAGGGGCTGTATTGTGTCCGGGTTCACTGTGGGGAGGGGCTGTATTGTGTCTGTGCTCACTGTGGGGAGGGTCTATATTGTGTCTGTGCTCACTGTGGGGAGGGTCTGTATTGTGTCTGTGTGTCTGTGCTCACTGTGGGGAGGGTCTGTATTGTGTCCGGGTTCACTGTGAGGAGGGGCTGTAATGTGTCTGCGCTCACTGTGGGGAGGGGCTGTATTGTGTCCGGGTTCACTGTGGGGAGGGGCTGTATTGTGTCCGGGTTCACTGTGGGGAGAGGCTGTATTTTGTCCGGGATCACTGTGAGGAGGGGCTGTATTGTGTCCCCGCTCACTGTGGGGAGGGGCTGTATTGTGTCCGCGGTCACTGTGGGGAGGAGCTGTATTGTGTCCGGGTTCACTGTGGGGAGGGGCTGTATTGTGTCCGGGTTCACTGTGGGGTGGGGCTGTATTGTGTCCGGGTTGACTGTGGGGGGGGGCTGTATTGTGAGTGCGCTCACTGTGGGTAGGCGCTGTATTGTGTCCGGGTTCACTGTGGGGAGGGGCTGTATTGTGTCCGCGGTCACTGTGGGGAGGGGCTGTATTGTGTCCGGGTTTACTGTGGGGAGGGGCTGTATTGTGTCCGGTTTCACTGTGGGGTGGGGCTGTATTGTGTCCGGGTTCACTGTGGGGAGGGGCTGTATTATGTCCGCGGTCACTGTGGGGAGGGGCTGTGTTGTGTCCGGGTTCACTGTTAAGTGGGGCTGTATTGTGTCCGGTTTAATGTGGGGAGGGTCTGTATTGTGTCCGGGTTCACTGTGGGGAGGGGCTGTATTGTGTCCGCACTCACTGTGGGGAGGGGCTGTGTTGTGTCCGCACTCACTGTGGGGAGGGGCTGTGTTGTGTCCGGTTTAATGTGGGAAAGGGCTGTATTGTGTCCGGGTTCACTGTGGGTAGGGGCTGTATTGTGTCCGGGTTCACTGCGGGGAGGGGCTGTATTGTGTCTGGTTTAATGTGGGGAGGGGCTGTATTGTGTCCGGGTTCACTGTGGGGAGGGGCTGTATTGTGTCCGCACTCACTGTGGGGAGGGGCTGTATTGTGTCCGCATTCACTGTGGGGAGGGGCTTTATTGTGTCTCCACTCACTGCGGGGAGGGGCTGTATTGTGTCCAGTTTCACAGTGGGGAGGGGCTGTATTGTGTCCAGTTTCACAGTGGGGAGGGGCTGTATTGTGTCCGCACTCACTGTGGGCAGGGGCTGTATTGTGTCCGGGTTCACTGTGGGGAGGGGCTGTATTGTGTCCAGGTTCACTGTGTGGAGGGGCTGTATTGTGTCTGCGCTCACTGTGGGGAGGGGCTGTATTGTGTCCGGGTTCACTGTGGGGAGGGGCTGTATTGTGTCCGGGTTCACTGGGGAGGGGCTGTATTGTGTCCGGGTTCACTGTGGGGAGGGGCTGTATTGTGTCTGCGCTCACTGTGGGGAGGGGCTGTATTGTGTCCGGGTTCACTGTGGGGAGGGGCTGTATTGTATCTGCGCTCACTGTGGGGAGCGGCTGTATTGTGTCCGGGTTCACTGTGGGGAGGGGCTGTATTGTGTCTGTGCTCACTGTGGGGAGGGTCGATATTGTGTCTGTGCTCACTGTGGGGAGGGGCTGTATTGTGTCTGCGCTCACTGTGGGGAGGGGCTGTATTGTGTCCGGGTTCACTGTGGGGAGGGGCTGTATTGTGTCTGCGCTCACTGTGGGGAGGGGCTGTAGTGTGTCTGCGCTCACTGTGGGGAAAGGCTGTATTGTGTCTGCGCTCACTGTGGGGAGGGGCTGTATTGTGTCCGGGTTCACTGTGGGGAGGGGCTGTATTGTGTCTGCGCTCACTGTGGGGAGAGGCAGTATTGTGTCCGGGTTCACTGTGGGGAGGTGCTGTATTGTGTCCGGGTTCACTGTGGGGAGGGGCTGTATTGTGTCCGCGCTCACTGTGGGGAGAGGCTGCATTGTGTCCGGGTTCACTGTGTGGAGGGGCTGTATTGTGTCTGCGCTCACTGTGGGGAGGGGCTGTATTGTGTCCGGGTTCACTGTGGGGAGGGGCTGTATTGTGTCCGGGTTCACTGGGGAGGGGCTGTATTGTGTCCGGGTTCACTGTGGGGAGGGGCTGTATTGTGTCTGCGCTCACTGTGGGGAGGGGCTGTATTGTGTCCGGGTTCACTGTGGGGAGGGGCTGTATTGTATCTGCGCTCACTGTGGGGAGCGGCTGTATTGTGTCCGGGTTCACTGTGGGGAGGGGCTGTATTGTGTCTGTGCTCACTGTGGGGAGGGGCTGTATTGTGTCTGCGCTCACTGTGGGGAGGGGCTGTATTGTGTCTGCGCTCACTGTGGGGAGGGGCTGCATTGTGTCCGGGTTCACTGTGGGGAGGGGCTGTATTGTGTCCGGGTTCACTGCGGGGAGGGGCTGTATTGTGTCCGGTTTAATGTGGGGAGGGGCTGTATTGTGTCCGCACTCATTGTGGGGAGGGGCTGTATTGTGTCCGCACTCACTGTTGGGAGGGGCTGTATTGTGTCCGCACTCACTGTGGGGAGGGGCTATATTGTGTCCGCACTCACTGTGGGGAGGGGCTGTATTGTGTCCGGGTTCACTGTGGGGAGGGGCTGTATTGTGTCCGGGTTCACTGTGGGGAGGGGCTGTATTGTGTCCGGTTCACTGTGAGGAGGGGCTGTATTGTGTCCGGGTTCACTGTGGGGAGGGGCTGTATTGTGTCCGGGTTCACTGTGAGAAGGGGCTGTATTGTGTCCGGGTTCACTGTGGGGAGCGGCTGTATTGTGTCTGCGCTCACTGAAGGGAGGGGCTGTATTGTGTCCGGGTTCACTGTGGGGAGGGGCTGTATTGTGTCCGGGTTCACTGGGGAGGGTCTGTATTGTGTCCGGGTTCACTGTGGGGAGGGGCTGTATTGTGTCTGCGCTCACTGTGGGGAGGGGCTGTAGTGTGTCTGCGCTCACTGTGGGGAGAGGCTGTATTGTGTCTGCGCTCACTGTGGGGAGGGGCTGTATTGTGTCCGGGTTCACTGTGGGGAGGGACTGTATTGTGTCTGTGCTCACTGTGAGGAGGGGCTGTATTGTGTCTGCGCTCACTGTGGGGAGGGGCTGTATTGTGTCCGGGTTCACTGTGAGGAGGGGCTGTATTGTGTCCGGGTTCAGTGTGAGGAGGGGCTGTATTGTGTCTGCGCTCACTGTGGGGAGGGGCTGTATTGTGTCCGCACTCACTGTGGGGAGGGGCTGTATTGTGTCCGGGTTCACTGTGAGGAGGGGCTGTATTGTGTCCGGGTTCACTGTGGGGAGGGGCTGTATTGTGTCCCCGCTCACTGTGGGGAGGGGCTGTATTATGTCCGCGGTCACTGTGGGGAGGGGCTGTATTATGTCCGCGGTCACTGTGGGGAGGGGCTGTATTGTGTCCGGGTTCACTGTGGGGAGGGGCTGTATTGTGTCCGGGTTCACTGTGGGGAGGGGCTGTATTATGTCCGCGGTCACTGTGGGGAGGGGCTGTATTGTGTCCGGGTTCACTGTGGGGAGGGGCTGTATTGTGTCCGGGTTCACTGTGGGGTGGGGCTGTATTGTGTCCGGGTTCACTGTGGGGAGGGGCTGTATCGTGTCCGGGTTCACTGTGAGGAGGGGCTGTATTGTGTCCGGTTTAATGTGGGGAGGGGCTGTATTGTGTCTGCGCTCACTGTGGGGAGGGGCTGTATTGTGTCCGGGTTCACTGTGGGGAGGGGCTGTATTGTGTCTGTGCACACTGTGGGGGGGGTCTGTATTGTGTCTGTGCTTACTGTGGGGATGGTCTGTTTTGTGTCTGTGCTCACTGTGGGGAGGGGCTTTATTGTGTCTGTGCTCACTGTGGGGAGGGTCTGTATTGTGTCCGGGTTCACTGTGAGGAGGGGCTGTATTGTGTCTGCGCTCACTGTGGGGAGGGGCTGTATTGTGTCCGGGTTCACTGTGAGGAGGGGCTGTATTGTGTCCGGGTTCACTGTCGGGAGGGGCTGTATTGTGTCTGCGCTCACTGTGGGGAGGGGCTGTATTGTGTCCGGGTTCAGTGTGAGGAGGGGCTGTATTGTGTCCGCACTCACTGTGGGGAGGGGCTTGTATTGTGTCTGCACTCACTGCGGGGAAGGGCTGTATTGTGTCTGCGCTCACTGTGGGGAGGGGCTGTATTGTGTCCGTGTTCACTGTGGGGAGGGGCTGTATTGTGTCCGGGTTCACTGTGGGTAGGGGCTGTATTGTGTCCGGTTTCACTGTGAGGAGGGGCTGTATTGTGTCCGGGTTCACTGTGGGGAGCGGCTGTATTGTGTCCGGGTTCACTGTGAGGAGGGGCTGTATTGTGTCAGGGTTCACTGTGGGGAGGGGCTGTATTGTATCCGTGTTCACTGTGGGGAGGGGCTGTATTGTGTCCGGGTTCACTGTGAGGAGGGGCTGTATTGTGTCCGGTTTAATGTGGGGAGGGGCTGTATTGTGTCCGGGTTCATTGTGGGGAGGGGCTGTATTGTGTCCGGGTTCACTGTGGGGAGGGTCTGTATTGTGTCTGCGCTCACTGTGTGGAGGGGCTGTATTGTGTCCGGGTTCACTGTGAGGAGGGGCTGTATTGTGTCCGGGTTCACTGTGGGGAGGGGCTATATTGTGTCAGGGTTCACTGTGGGGAGGGGCTGTATTGTGTCCGGGTTCACTGTGAGGAGGGGCTGTATTGTGTCCGGGTTCACTCTGGGAAGGGGCTGTATTGTGTCCGGGTTCACTGTGGGGAGGGGCTGTATTGTGTCCGAGTTCACTGTGGGGAGGGGCTGTATTGTGTCCGGGTTCACTGTGGGGAGGGGCTGTATTGTGTCCGGGTTCACTGTGGGGAGGGGCTGTATTGTGTCCGGGTTCACTGTGGGGAGGGGCTGTATTGTATCCGGGTTCACTGTGGGGAGGGGCTGTATTGTGTCCGCACTCATTGTGGGGAGGGGCTGTATTGTGTCCGCACTCACTGTGGGGAGGGGCTGTATTGTTTCCGCACTCACTGTGGGGAGGGGCTGTATTGTGTCCGCACTCACTGTGGGGAGGGGCTGTATTGTGTCTGCACTCACTGCGGGGAAGGGCTGTATTGTGTCTGCACTCACTGTGGGGAGGGGCTGTATTGTGTCTGCGCTCACTGTGGGGAGGGGCTGTATTGTGTCTGCGCTCACTGTGGGGAGAGGCTGTATTGTGTCCGGGTTCACTGTGGGGAGGGGCTGTATTGTTTCTGCGCTCACTGTGGGGAGGGGCTGTATTGTGTCTGTGCTCACTGTGGGGAGAGGCTGTATTGTGTCTGCGCTCACTGTGGGGAGGGGCTGCATTGTGTCCGGGTTCACTGTGGGGAGGGACTGTATTGTGTCTGTGCTCACTGTGGGGAGGGGCTGTCTTGTGTCCGGGTTCACTGTGGGGAGGGACTGTATTGTGTCCGGGTTCACTGTGGGGAGGGGCTGTATTGTGGCCGCACTCACTGTGGGGAGGGGCTGTGTTGTGTCCGGTTCAATGTGGGAAAGGGCTGTATTGTGTCCGGGTTCACTTTGGGGAGGGGCTGTATTGTGTCCGGGTTTACTGTGGGGAGGGGCTGTATTGTGTCCGGGTTCACTGTGGGGTGGGGCTGTATTGTGTCCGGGTTCACTGTGGGGAGGGGCTGTATTATGTCCGCGGTCACTGTGGGGAGGGGCTGTATTGTGTCCGGGTTCACTTTGGGGAGGGGCTGTATTGTGTCCGGGTTTACTGTGGGGAGGGGCTGTATTGTGTCCGGGTTCACTGTGGGGTGGGGCTGTATTGTGTCCGGGTTCACTGTGGGGAGGGGCTGTATTATGTCCGCGGTCACTGTGGGGAGGGGCTGTATTGTGTCCGGGTTCACTGTCGGGAGGGGCTGTATTGTGTCTGCGCTCACTGTGGGGAGGGGCTGTATTGTGTCCGGGTTCAGTGTGAGGAGGGGCTGTATTGTGTCTGCGCTCACTGTGGGGAGGGGCTGTATTGTGTCCGCACTCACTGTGGGGAGGGGCTGTATTGTGTCCGGGTTCACTGTGAGGAGGGGCTGTATTGTGTCCGCACTCATTGTGGGGAGGGGCTGTATTGTGTCCGCACTCACTGTGGGGAGGGGCTGTATTGTGTCCGCACTCACTGTGGGGAGGGGCTGTATTGTGTCCGCACTCACTGTGGGGAGGGGCTTGTATTGTGTCTGCACTCACTGCGGGGAAGGGCTGTATTGTGTCTGCGCTCACTGTGGGGAGGGGCTGTATTGTGTCCGTGTTCACTGTGGGGAGGGGCTGTATTGTGTCCGGGTTCACTGTGGGTAGGGGCTGTATTGTGTCCGGTTTCACTGTGAGGAGGGGCTGTATTGTGTCCGGGTTCACTGTGGGGAGCGGCTGTATTGTGTCCGGGTTCACTGTGAGGAGGGGCTGTATTGTGTCAGGGTTCACTGTGGGGAGGGGCTGTATTGTATCCGTGTTCACTGTGGGGAGGGGCTGTATTGTGTCCGGGTTCACTGTGAGGAGGGGCTGTATTGTGTCCGGGTTCACTGTGAGGAGGGGCTGTATTGTGTCCGGGTTCACTGTGGGGAGGGGCTATATTGTGTCAGGGTTCACTGTGGGGAGGGGCTGTATTGTGTCCGGGTTCACTGTGAGGAGGGGCTGTATTGTGTCCGGGTTCACTCTGGGAAGGGGCTGTATTGTGTCCGGGTTCACTGTGGGGAGGGGCTGTATTGTGTCCGAGTTCACTGTGGGGAGGGGCTGTATTGTGTCCGGGTTCACTGTGGGGAGGGGCTGTATTGTGTCCGGGTTCACTGTGGGGAG
Source organism: Pristiophorus japonicus (assembly GCF_044704955.1). Classification (NCBI taxonomy): domain Eukaryota; kingdom Metazoa; phylum Chordata; class Chondrichthyes; family Pristiophoridae; genus Pristiophorus; species Pristiophorus japonicus. Next base: position 56,241,769 of record NC_091983.1, read on the forward strand.
GGGCTGTATTGTGTCCGGGTTCACTGTGGGGAGGGGCTGTATTGTATCCGGGTTCACTGTGGGGAGGGGCTGTATTGTGTCCGCACTCATTGTGGGGAGGGGCTGTATTGTGTCCGCACTCACTGTGGGGAGGGGCTGTATTGTTTCCGCACTCACTGTGGGGAGGGGCTGTATTGTGTCCGCACTCACTGTGGGGAGGGGCTGTATTGTGTCTGCACTCACTGCGGGGAAGGGCTGTATTGTGTCTGCACTCACTGTGGGGAGGGGCTGTATTGTGTCTGCGCTCACTGTGGGGAGGGGCTGTATTGTGTCTGCGCTCACTGTGGGGAGAGGCTGTATTGTGTCCGGGTTCACTGTGGGGAGGGGCTGTATTGTTTCTGCGCTCACTGTGGGGAGGGGCTGTATTGTGTCTGTGCTCACTGTGGGGAGAGGCTGTATTGTGTCTGCGCTCACTGTGGGGAGGGGCTGCATTGTGTCCGGGTTCACTGTGGGGAGGGACTGTATTGTGTCTGTGCTCACTGTGGGGAGGGGCTGTCTTGTGTCCGGGTTCACTGTGGGGAGGGACTGTATTGTGTCCGGGTTCACTGTGGGGAGGGGCTGTATTGTGGCCGCACTCACTGTGGGGAGGGGCTGTGTTGTGTCCGGTTCAATGTGGGAAAGGGCTGTATTGTGTCCGGGTTCACTTTGGGGAGGGGCTGTATTGTGTCCGGGTTTACTGTGGGGAGGGGCTGTATTGTGTCCGGGTTCACTGTGGGGTGGGGCTGTATTGTGTCCGGGTTCACTGTGGGGAGGGGCTGTATTGTGGCCGCACTCACTGTGGGGAGGGGCTGTGTTGTGTCCGGTTCAATGTGGGAAAGGGCTGTATTGTGTCCGGGTTCACTGTGGGGAGGGGCTGTATTGTGTCCGGGTTCACTGTGGGGAGGGGCTGTATTGTGTCCGGGTTCACTGTGGGGAGGGGCTGTATTGTGTCCGGGTTCACTGTGGGGAGGGGCTGTATTGTATCCGGGTTCACTGTGGGGAGGGGCTGTATTGTGTCCGCACTCATTGTGGGGAGGGGCTGTATTGTGTCCGCACTCACTGTGGGGAGGGGCTGTATTGTTTCCGCACTCACTGTGGGGAGGGGCTGTATTGTGTCCGCACTCACTGTGGGGAGGGGCTGTATTGTGTCTGCACTCACTGCGGGGAAGGGCTGTATTGTGTCTGCACTCACTGTGGGGAGGGGCTGTATTGTGTCTGCGCTCACTGTGGGGAGGGGCTGTATTGTGTCTGCGCTCACTGTGGGGAGAGGCTGTATTGTGTCCGGGTTCACTGTGGGGAGGGGCTGTATTGTTTCTGCGCTCACTGTGGGGAGGGGCTGTATTGTGTCTGTGCTCACTGTGGGGAGAGGCTGTATTGTGTCTGCGCTCACTGTGGGGAGGGGCTGCATTGTGTCCGGGTTCACTGTGGGGAGGGACTGTATTGTGTCTGTGCTCACTGTGGGGAGGGGCTGTCTTGTGTCCGGGTTCACTGTGGGGAGGGACTGTATTGTGTCCGGGTTCACTGTGGGGAGGGGCTGTATTGTGGCCGCACTCACTGTGGGGAGGGGCTGTGTTGTGTCCGGTTCAATGTGGGAAAGGGCTGTATTGTGTCCGGGTTCACTTTGGGGAGGGGCTGTATTGTGTCCGGGTTTACTGTGGGGAGGGGCTGTATTGTGTCCGGGTTCACTGTGGGGTGGGGCTGTATTGTGTCCGGGTTCACTGTGGGGAGGGGCTGTATTATGTCCGCGGTCACTGTGGGGAGGGGCTGTATTGTGTCCGGGTTCACTTTGGGGAGGGGCTGTATTGTGTCCGGGTTTACTGTGGGGAGGGGCTGTATTGTGTCCGGGTTCACTGTGGGGTGGGGCTGTATTGTGTCCGGGTTCACTGTGGGGAGGGGCTGTATTATGTCCGCGGTCACTGTGGGGAGGGGCTGTATTGTGTCCGGGTTCACTGTCGGGAGGGGCTGTATTGTGTCTGCGCTCACTGTGGGGAGGGGCTGTATTGTGTCCGGGTTCAGTGTGAGGAGGGGCTGTATTGTGTCTGCGCTCACTGTGGGGAGGGGCTGTATTGTGTCCGCACTCACTGTGGGGAGGGGCTGTATTGTGTCCGGGTTCACTGTGAGGAGGGGCTGTATTGTGTCCGCACTCATTGTGGGGAGGGGCTGTATTGTGTCCGCACTCACTGTGGGGAGGGGCTGTATTGTGTCCGCACTCACTGTGGGGAGGGGCTGTATTGTGTCCGCACTCACTGTGGGGAGGGGCTTGTATTGTGTCTGCACTCACTGCGGGGAAGGGCTGTATTGTGTCTGCGCTCACTGTGGGGAGGGGCTGTATTGTGTCCGTGTTCACTGTGGGGAGGGGCTGTATTGTGTCCGGGTTCACTGTGGGTAGGGGCTGTATTGTGTCCGGTTTCACTGTGAGGAGGGGCTGTATTGTGTCCGGGTTCACTGTGGGGAGCGGCTGTATTGTGTCCGGGTTCACTGTGAGGAGGGGCTGTATTGTGTCAGGGTTCACTGTGGGGAGGGGCTGTATTGTATCCGTGTTCACTGTGGGGAGGGGCTGTATTGTGTCCGGGTTCACTGTGAGGAGGGGCTGTATTGTGTCCGGGTTCACTGTGAGGAGGGGCTGTATTGTGTCCGGGTTCACTGTGGGGAGGGGCTATATTGTGTCAGGGTTCACTGTGGGGAGGGGCTGTATTGTGTCCGGGTTCACTGTGAGGAGGGGCTGTATTGTGTCCGGGTTCACTCTGGGAAGGGGCTGTATTGTGTCCGGGTTCACTGTGGGGAGGGGCTGTATTGTGTCCGAGTTCACTGTGGGGAGGGGCTGTATTGTGTCCGGGTTCACTGTGGGGAGGGGCTGTATTGTGTCCGGGTTCACTGTGGGGAGGGGCTGTATTGTGTCCGGGTTCACTGTGGGGAGGGGCTGTATTGTATCCGGGTTCACTGTGGGGAGGGGCTGTATTGTGTCCGCACTCATTGTGGGGAGGGGCTGTATTGTGTCCGCACTCACTGTGGGGAGGGGCTGTATTGTTTCCGCACTCACTGTGGGGAGGGGCTGTATTGTGTCCGCACTCACTGTGGGGAGGGGCTGTATTGTGTCTGCACTCACTGCGGGGAAGGGCTGTATTGTGTCTGCACTCACTGTGGGGAGGGGCTGTATTGTGTCTGCGCTCACTGTGGGGAGGGGCTGTATTGTGTCTGCGCTCACTGTGGGGAGAGGCTGTATTGTGTCCGGGTTCACTGTGGGGAGGGGCTGTATTGTTTCTGCGCTCACTGTGGGGAGGGGCTGTATTGTGTCTGTGCTCACTGTGGGGAGAGGCTGTATTGTGTCTGCGCTCACTGTGGGGAGGGGCTGCATTGTGTCCGGGTTCACTGTGGGGAGGGACTGTATTGTGTCTGTGCTCACTGTGGGGAGGGGCTGTCTTGTGTCCGGGTTCACTGTGGGGAGGGACTGTATTGTGTCCGGGTTCACTGTGGGGAGGGGCTGTATTGTGGCCGCACTCACTGTGGGGAGGGGCTGTGTTGTGTCCGGTTCAATGTGGGAAAGGGCTGTATTGTGTCCGGGTTCACTTTGGGGAGGGGCTGTATTGTGTCCGGGTTTACTGTGGGGAGGGGCTGTATTGTGTCCGGGTTCACTGTGGGGTGGGGCTGTATTGTGTCCGGGTTCACTGTGGGGAGGGGCTGTATTATGTCCGCGGTCACTGTGGGGAGGGGCTGTATTGTGTCCGGGTTCACTTTGGGGAGGGGCTGTATTGTGTCCGGGTTTACTGTGGGGAGGGGCTGTATTGTGTCCGGGTTCACTGTGGGGTGGGGCTGTATTGTGTCCGGGTTCACTGTGGGGAGGGGCTGTATTATGTCCGCGGTCACTGTGGGGAGGGGCTGTATTGTGTCCGGGTTCACTGTTAAGTGGGGCTGCATTGTGTCCGGTTTAATGTGGGTAGGAGCTGTATTGTGTCCGGGTTCACTGTGGGGAGGGGCTGTATTGTGTCTGTACTCACGGTGGGGAGGGGCTGTATTGTGTCTGCGCTCACTGTGGGGAGAGGCTGTATTGTGTCCGGGTTCACTGTGGGGAGGGGCTGTATTGTGTCCGGGTTCACTGTGGGGAGGGGCTGTATTGTGTCCGGGTTCACTGTGAGGAGGGGCTGTATTGTGTCCGGGTTCACTGTGAGGAGGGGCTGTATTGTGTCCGGGTTCACTGTGGGGAGGGGCTGTATTGTGTCCGGGTTCACTGTGGGGAGAGGATGTATTGTGTCTGTGCTCACTATTGGGAGAGGCTGTATTGTGTCCGGTTTAATGTGGGGAGGGGCTGTATTGTGTCTGCACTCACTGTGGGGAGGGGCTGTATTGTGTCCGGGTTCACTGTGGGGAGGGGCTGTATTGTGTCTGCGGTCACTGTGGGGAGGGGCTGTATTGTGTCCGGGTTCACTGTGGGGGAGGGGCTGTATTGTGGCCGGGTTCACTGTGGGGAGGGGCTGTATTGTGGCCGGGTTCACTGTGGGGAGGGGCTGTATTGTGTCCGCGGTCACTGTGGGGAGGAGCTGTATTGTGTCCGGGTTCACTGTGGGGAGGGGCTGTATTGTGTCCGGGTTCACTGTGGGTTGGGGCTGTATTGTGTCCGGGTTGACTGTGGGGGGGGGCTGTATTGTGAGTGCGCTCACTGTGGGTAGGCGCTGTATTGTGTCCGGGTTCACTGTGGGGAGGGGCTGTATTGTGTCCGCGGTCACTGTGGGGAGGGGCTGTATTGTGTCCGGGTTTACTGTGGGGAGGGGCTGTATTGTGTCCGGTTTCACTGTGGGGTGGGGCTGTATTGTGTCCGGGTTCACTGTGGGGAGGGGCTGTATTATGTCCGCGGTCACTGTGGGGAGGGGCTGTGTTGTGTCCGGGTTCACTGTTAAGTGGGGCTGTATTGTGTCCGGTTTAATGTGGGGAGGGTCTGTATTGTGTCCGGGTTCACTGTGGGGAGGGGCTGTATTGTGTCCGCACTCACTGTGGGGAGGGGCTGTGTTGTGTCCGCACTCACTGTGGGGAGGGGCTGTGTTGTGTCCGGTTTAATGTGGGAAAGGGCTGTATTGTGTCCGGGTTCACTGTGGGTAGGGGCTGTATTGTGTCCGGGTTCACTGCGGGGAGGGGCTGTATTGTGTCTGGTTTAATGTGGGGAGGGGCTGTATTGTGTCCGGGTTCACTGTGGGGAGGGGCTGTATTGTGTCCGCACTCACTGTGGGGAGGGGCTGTATTGTGTCCGCATTCACTGTGGGGAGGGGCTTTATTGTGTCTGCACTCACTGCGGGGAGGGGCTGTATTGTGTCTGCACTCACTGTGGGGAGAGGCTGTATTGTGTCTGCGCTTACTGTGGGGAGGGGCTGTATTGTGTTCGGGTTCACTGTGGGGAGGGACTGTATTGTGTCCGGGTTTACTGTGGGGAGGGGCTGTATTGTGTCCGCACTCACTGTGGGGAGGGGCTGTGTTGTGTCCGGTTTAATGTGGGAAAGGGCTGTATTGTGTCCGGGTTCACTGTGGGTCGGGGCTGTATTGTGTCCGGGTTCACTGTGGGGAGGGGCTGTATTGTGTCTGGTTTAATGTGGGGAGGGCTGTATTGTGTCCGCATTCACTGTGGGGAGGGGCTGTATTGTGTCTGCACTCACTACAGCCCCTCCCCGCAGTGAGTGCAGACACAATACAGCCCCTCCCCGCATTGTGTCTGCACTCACTGTGGGGAGAGGCTGTATTGTGTCTGCGCTTACTGTGGGGAGGGGCTGTATTGTGTTCGGGTTCACTGTGGGGAGGGACTGTATTGTGTCCGGGTTCACTGTGGGGAGGGGCTGTATTGTGTCCGGGTTCACTGTGAGGAGGGGCTGTATTGTGTCCGGGTTCACTGTGGGGAGGGGCTGTATTGTGTCCGGGTTCACTGTGGGGAGAGGATGTATTGTGTCTGTGCTCACTATTGGGAGAGGCTGTATTGTGTCCGGTTTAATGTGGGGAGGGGCTGTATTGTGTCTGCACTCACTGTGGGGAGGGGCTGTATTGTGTCCGGGTTCACTGTGGGGGAGGGGCTGTATTGTGGCCGGGTTCACTGTGGGGAGGGGCTGTATTGTGGCCGGGTTCACTGTGGGGAGGGGCTGTATTGTGTCCGCGGTCACTGTGGGGAGGGGCTGTATTGTGTCCGGGTTTACTGTGGGGAGGGGCTGTATTGTGTCCGGGTTCACTGTGGGGTGGGGCTGTATTGTGTCCGGGTTCACTGTGGGGAGGGGCTGTATTATGTCCGCGGTCACTGTGGGGAGGGGCTGTGTTGTGTCCGGGTTCACTGTTAAGTGGGGCTGTATTGTGTCCGGTTTAATGTGGGGAGGGTCTGTATTGTGTCCGGGTTCACTGTGGGGAGGGGCTGTATTGTGTCTGCACTCACTGTGGGGAGAGGCTGTATTGTGTACGCGGTCACTGTGGGGAGGGGCTGTATTGTGTCCGGGTTCACTGTGGGGAGGGGCTGTATTGTGTCCGGGTTCACTGTGGGGAGGGGCTGTATTATGTCCGCGGTCACTGTGTGGAGGGGCTGTATTGTGTCCGCATTCACTGTGGGGAGGGGCTGTATTGTGTCTGCACTCACTGCGGGGAGCGGCTGTATTGTGTCTGCACTCACTGTGGGGAGAGGCTGTATTGTGTCTGCGCTCACTGTGGGGAGGGGCTGTATTGTGTCCGGGTTCATTGTGGGGAGGGGCTGTATTGTGTCCGGGTTCACTGTGGGGTGGGGCTGTATTGTGTCCGGGTTCACTGTGAGGAGGGGCTGTATTGCGTCCGGACAATGTGGGGAGTGGCTGTATTGTGTCCGGATTCACTGTGGGGAGGTGTTGTATTGTGTCCGGGTTCACTGTGGGGAGGGGCTGTATTGTGTCCGCACTCACTGTGGGGAGGGGCTGTATTGTGTCTGAGCTCACTGTGGGGAGGGGCTGTATTGTGTCTGCGCTCACTGTGGGGAGAGGCTGTATTGTGTCCGGGCTCACTGTGGGGAGGGGCTGTTTTGTGTCTGCGATCACTGTGGGGAGGGGCTGTAGTGTGTCTGCGCTCACTGTGGGGAGAGGCTGTATTGTGTCTGCCTCACTGTGGGGAGGGACTGTATTGTGTCCGGGTTCACTGTGGGGAGAGGCTGTATTGTGTCTGCGCTCACTATGGGGAGAGGCTGTATTGTGCCCGGTTTAATGTGGGGAGAGGCTGTATTGTGTCTGCACTCACTGTGGGGAGGGGCTGTATTGCGTCCGGGTTCACTGTGGGGAGGGGCTGTATTGTGTCTGCACTCATTGTGGGGAGGGGCTCACTGTGGGGAGGTGCTGTATTGTGTCCGCACTCACTGCGGGGAAGGGCTGTATTGTGTCTGCACTCACTGTGGGGAGTGGCTGTATTGTGTCTGCGCTCACTGTGGGGAGGGGCTGTATTGTGTCTGCGCTCACTGTGGGGAGGGGCTGTATTGTGTCCGGGTTCACTGTGGGGAGGGGCTGTATTGTGTCCGGGTTCACTGTGAGGAGGGGCTGTATTGTGTCAGGCTTCACTGTGTGGAGGGGCTGTATTGTGTCCGTGTTCACTGTGGGGAGGGGCTGTATTGTGTCCGTGTTCACTGCGGGGAGGGGCTGTATTGTGTCCGGGTTCACTGTGGGGAGGGGCTGAATTGTGTCCGGGTTCACTGTGGGGAGGGGATGTATCGTGTCCTGGTTCACTGTGGGGAGGGGCTGTATTGTGTCCGGGTTCACTGTGGGGAGGGGCTGTATTGTGTCCGGGTTCACTGGGGAGGGGCTGTATTGTTTCCCCGCTCACTGTGGGGAGGGGCTGTATTGTGTCCGGGTTCACTGTGGGGAGGGGCTGTATTGTGTCCGGGTTCACTGTGGGGAGGGGCTGTCTTGTGTCTGCGCTCACTGTGGGGAGGGGCTGTATTGTGTTTGTGCTCACTGTGGGGAGGGGCTGTCTTGTGTCTGCGCTCACTGTGGGGAGAGGCTGTATTGAACCTGCAGCTACATTCAAACCAGGGCGTCCCTGGAGTTGAAGCACGCGGTGTCTACCGGTACGCTCCAGGCTTTCTGCGCCAGGTGGGCACCGGAGGGACTGGAGTGCTTCATCACCCCTTGAAACAAAATTTTGAGTTGATTTTTTCGGTTTTCTTAAACATGTTTGGGTCGTTTGCAGATTGTTGTGACACACGGTTTAATTTGCAAGATTTCTATTGTCCCCGCACTCCCTGCTCCGGCTATCTGCGGCATGCGCTCCCAGTTGGGCGGTCCGTGACGTCAGGCGGCGGTCACGTGACCGGTGCCAGGTCCAGGTAAAATGGCCGCATGATGAGAAGTGGTACTGCAGTGACAAAAACAGAGAACAAATAAATAACATCGGGGTTTACCGTGAGGAGGCGCGGTTGAAAGTGGGTGAGTAAACCGGAGCCTTTTGAGAAGGGTGAAAGGCTAACGTCTTGTTTTGGCGAAGCCGGTTGGCCGATGGCTGCCGTTGGTGGGGCGAGCCCTTCCCCTCCGCCGATATATTTTGAAAGGAACCGTCGCTCCGAGCGGCTGCCGTTGTTGTGCCGATTTGAATAGCAGCGCGGCTCATTGTGACGTGCAGCGGACCCGGGGTTCGGCTCGCGGCTTATTGTGACGTGCAACGGACCCAGGGTTCGGCTCGAGGCGGGCGGGCGCGCTGGATTCCCGGATCAGCCGCTCCATTCAGCGGTGTGCAGACTGTGGACTGGTTGATGAGCGGATGCTTCTGCAACCTGGTGAGAAATCAGCAGCAGGTGCATCCACCTAATTATGTACCTGACAACTCCTCTAATTGTTACATATTTGACATATGATTTGCTCTATTTGCTTTCACTCGTTTTTGGTGTAATTACCTCCTTTTGGAATAAATGATTATAGGGAATCCGATCCTTTTTAAAGGAGTGTCATTCATTTTTTTTCTAAGTAAATAAATTGAGTATAATCCATCCTTTCTGAGAACAAACAAAGGAATTCCAGCTGGTTCTTTCAACCATAAACGCAAATCTGATTGCTATCTTGGTATATTGTCCTTTTATTGCAAAGGGGATGGAGTATAAAAGCAGGGAAGTCTTGCTACAGCTATACAAGGTATTGGTGAGGCCATACCTGGAATACTGCGTGCAGTTTTGGTTTCTATATTTACAAAAGGATATACTTGCTTTGGAGGCAGTTCAGAGAAGGTTCTCTGTTGATTCCGGGAATGAGGGGGTTGACTTATGAGGAAAGGTTGAGTAGGTTGGACCTCTACTCATTGGAATTCAGAAGAATGAGAGGTGATCTTAACGAAATGTATCAAATCATGAGGGGGCTTGACAAGGTGGATGCAGAGAGGATGTTTCCACTGATGGGGGAGACGAGAACTAGAGGGCATGATCTTAGAATAAGGGGCCGTCCATTTAAAACAGATGAGGAGAAATTTCTTCTGAGGGTTGTAAATCTGTGGAATTCGCTGCCTCAGAGAGCTGTGGAAGCTGAGACATTGAATAAATTAAGACAGAAGTAGACAGTTGCTTAAATGATACGGGGTTATGGGGAGTGGGCGGGGAAGTGGAGCTGAGTCCATGATCTTATTGAATGGCAGAGCAGGCTCGAAGGGCCAAATGGCCTACTCCTGTTCCTATTTCTTATGTTCATATGTTCTTTTTTTTCTGTCTGGGCAACCTGAGGAATCGATTCAAAATAGGCAGTTGTGTTTGTGAAGCTGCAGATTCTTCTCTTGAACCATCTTGAAAAGGGTGATTTTAGTGTAATTGTGGATGTAGTGGTCTGGTGTGGAATGCACATCAAGGACTTAGTATATAATCGAGTTGTGTTTGCCCATTGGATAACTATGATGGATGCTCTTTTTGGAAAGATATTGGATGTGGTTTCTGTTTAGGAATAGTGTCCTCACAATTTAGAATCCTAGAATGGTTACAGCACAGAAGGAGCCTGTCACATCTGTGCCAGGTTTATATTTGTTTCATAAGAAACTAGTAATAAAACTGGATTTTCCATAGATGCATGTCATACGTGGATGAAGAACAATAATATTTTTATTGCTTTTCATTTCATGGTCTGTGGTGAGTTTAGATGCATGAAGATTGATGGATTATCAAATGGCGATGATTGGGGGATGGGAAATTTAGTTGTCGCAAATAGTTTCAGAATGTAAGGCTAGTTCCAAATGAATGTGGTGAACTAAAAGTAGTGTTAAGGAATTCCAGTATTGCACTTGATAGCATTGCCTTAATTGGGTAGAGAACTTTTTGTCATTGCAAATGCCTACATGGTCTTGCCACACACTGACCCATTCCCATAAGAACATAAGAATTAGGAACAGGAGTAGGCCATCTAGCCCCTCGAGCCTGCTCCGCCATTCGATAAGATCATGGCTGATCTGGTTGTGGACTCAGCTCCACTTACCCGCCCTCTCCCCGTAACCCTTAATTCCCTTATTGGTTAAAAATCTATCTATCTTTGACTTGAAAACATTCAATGAGCTAGCCTCAACTGCTTCGTTGGGCAGAGAATTCCACAGATTCACAACCCTGTGTACCAGCTTTCATCCACTGCCCTTCCAACTCTGCTCGAGAGTAAGATTTCCTCCTGTCCCCTGCTCGATCAGCCATCAGCTCTCTGGAATTTGTTTCCTAAACTCCTCTGCATGGTACATCTTCAAAAACCTCCTTAAACACTATCTCTTTGTGTATTTATATAGCACATTTAATTTGAAGCCCCAAAGCACTTCACAGATAAGTGTAAGAAAGATGGACTCTTCCCTCACACACACTGCCTTCTTTGGTCCATTCCTTTGTGCAGTGCTTTGGGACATTTCATTGTACTAATGACTCTATGTAAATGTAAGTTACTCTGTACATTCTAAATTCAGTGTATTTTGAAAGTTAATCTGTAAATTGTTTATGATTGGTGTTATCTTGTGGATGAATAATGTATTTTAAAATGGTCAAGCTATTAGATATTTTTTAGTGTACATTATTTAAGGGGGAAAAAAGAAAAGTCTTACATTTATATAGTGCCTTTTACGATCATCATCATAGGCAGTCCTTCGGAATTGAGGAAGACTTGCTTCCACTATTAAAATGGGTCCTTAGGTGGCTGAACAGTGCAATACGAGAGCCACAGTCCCTGTCACAGGTGGGACAGATAGTCATTGAATGGGTGGGTGGGACAGGTTTGCCGCACACAATTTCCGCTGCCTGCGCTTAATTTCTGCAAGCTCGCGGCGATGAGACTCGAGATGCTCAGCCCCCCCCCCCCCCCCCGGATGCACCACCTCCACCTAGGGCGATCTTTGGCCAGGATCTCTCAGGTGTCAGTGGGATTTTACGATCACCGGATGTCCCAAAGTGCTTTGCAACCAACAAAGTACTTTTGAAGTGTAGTCACTGTTATAATGTAGGAAACGCGACAGCCAATTTGTGCAAAGCAAGCTCTCTCAAACAGCAATGTAGTAATGGGCAGATAATCTGTGTTTGTTGTTTGAGGGATGAATATTAGCCAGGACATCGGGGATAACTCCCCAGCTCCTCTTCAGAATAGTGTCATGTGATCTTTTATGTCCACCTGAGAGAGCAGATGGCCTCTGTTTTAATGTCTCATCTGAAAGACAGCACCTCTGATAGTGTAGCACACTCCCTCAGTACTGCACTGGTGTCAGCCTAGATTTTTGTACTTAAGTCTCTTAAATGGGACTTGAACCCACAACTTTGTGACTCAGAGGCAAGGGTGCCACCCACTGAGCCACAGCTGACACTAAACATTGATGACCTGTTCCTATTGCCAAAAGTTCTATTTCTGTCAAAACAGAGCAACAGAATTTGGATACTTCAGGTAGTTTTAGCATACTTTATGCCAGATACGTCCACACTTTTGGAGCAGGTGGGTGGATCCATAAGGCATAGCTACTGAATAATAATTCCAAGCAACCCTTCCAACTAAAAATCCATGCTGCCATATACTAAATGTATAAACTCTCCACACTAAGATTTGCCATCTCAACCTTTTTCTTCCTGGCTTGCTCTGCTTCTCTGCATCCTCATCTATTGCCTGGCTTGGTCTGCCATTGTCTTCCCCTCCAACATTTTTGATTCTCTGTATTGTTACTTTGTTCCTGATGTGCCCACCTGTGTGTCTACTACAGTTATGAACATTGGGAGCTTGCTAAGATGGCCTTTTTTCCCTATCCGATTCATTATGGAATGTATGTCTAAATTCTGTATAATAATTATGTATAAAATCTGCTCTGACAGGTGTGTGGATTTCAATGCCATTGACTCCGCTAAATTGCTCTGATTGAATGTTGCTAAGGTCTGCAGCCCTGAAAACAATGCAGTGTTGCAAAAGTGGATTCTATCCTTTTTATCTGCATTGAAGTAGACCTTCACTTATGCACCTGGGTTAACGAGGTAGCTCGGCAGGCTGATCGACTCTAGCAATTACCAGTCAGTTGGTCAGTCAGTCAGTCAGTCAAGTTTTTGCCTGGTTTGTGGACCATTGGCCCTAATTTTGCCCAGCATTGGGTGCTGTTTTTTCAGCATCTAGTGATTCTTTTGGCACTGAAGCTCAGTTGAAAGATTCCACAATTCTGGGGTGCTGGCATCTACTATTCTGGCGCTGGTGTACCTGTAAAAGAAGGTTGCGTCCCATTTCTGGGCATAAGGCCAACTTTCCCCACAAATAAAATCCTGTCACTGCTTTCCAAATGCGCTGTTATTTCATCTTTAATAATTGATTCCAACATTTTCCCCCATTACTGATGTCAGGCTAACCAGTCTATAATTCCCTGTTTTCTCTCCCTCCTTTTTTTAAAAAGTGGGGTTACTTTAGCTACCCTCCAGTTCATAGGAACTGACCCAGAGTCGACAGACTGTTGGAAAATGACACCAATGCGTTCATTATTTCTAGGGCCACTTCCTTAAGTACTCTGGGATGCAGACTATCAGGCCCTGGGGATTTATCGGCCTTCAATCTCATCAATTTCCCTAACACAATTTCCTGCCTAATAAGGATTTCCTTCAGTTCTTCCTTCTCGCTAGCACTTTTTAATCCTCCAGACCCAGGCAGTTTGAACTGATTGGCCATGTTGTCTTTGCTCGTGTGCACCAAAACTCCCAATGTCAATACGGAGCACATAAAGGAAACAAGGCAACTCCCCCTGTAAGCTGGGTTGAAGGTGCTTATAGGTCAATCCTGCCTTCATACTTCTGCTTTATACACGACGGGGAGCACAGGTGACTGAATTTTTAAGCTGCCTGTTCTGTGGTTTTTATCTTAATTGTTTTTTGATGAGGGTTCTGTGTTGATCACTCTCTCATTTGAGAATTAATTGCTTTCACCACATTATTTGCTCTTGCCTTGTGGTTTAAGACTGATCAGTGAGTCAACTTGACTAGAATGTAGACTCAGCTTGTTAAGATAGTGAATAATTGAGTGACATCAATTTTGAGGATTTTAGATTTGATCTTTGATCTGTGTTGCGTTAACTGATGTCAGCCAAGCTGGCTTCAGCACCCCTTAATTGGGGAAGGAAAATTTATTTAAGGTCCCTCTCCCGATTGCCACCTTTTGCTAGAATGCGTTAATGTTCAGTGAGGACAGGATTGGACTTGACTCTTCTGTCTCCTACAGTCAAATAGCCTGATGACATTCAATGAGCCACATGATGAGTGACCATTTGGGATAAGTACTGGAGAGTGATTGGTGCTGTTGAGCAGGTAGAATATTGGACGAAAAAGGGACATGGAAAATAAATGTAATTTTTTAAAAAGTCTACCCAATGTGGGATGAGAGTGACTTAAAACAGGACTGGTGGCAAGAAATAATGAGAACAAACAAATGTGCGAGAATTTAAATAAATCATTGAACAAGTGGTTTAAAAAAATTATCCAAAAAGAGAAGTTTCTGGAAAGAAATGGCATATCATCCTGCCTTCTGTTGTCATTTGTGAATTAAAAAAAAATCATGTTCTTTCATCTGTTTGTGTTTGAGCTTGATAGGCAATACTGGTATTTGTGTTGCCAGCAAAGGTAAATTGGAAAGTGGCCCAGTATGGTAAGTATAAAATAGTATTTTATAGTAATTATGGGTTAGAGTACTATTTGTGTGTGTGTGTGTGTTATTTCTTGTCTTTTTATGCTGAGGTTTAGATCCATATGTCAGTTTCCTGTGTTAATTTGCTCAAATAGGTATTCGTATGTCAGGATATTGGGTGGGTGGGGGTAATGGAATTACAGATGATTCTGATCCACCCACTTGTGCAGTTTCCAGTTGGGGTTGCATTCAGGAATGGGAGTTCTGACTGATTTGTTTTTCCCTCCCTTAGCCAATTGCTGCATTGCTACTGCTAACTCAGTAAAGATTGGGGATTGTGCCCAAGAGCTTTCTGGTCTGTGCAGCTCAGTTACCACCGAAACCAACGGGGGAGTTAATACTCGTGTGGTCTGCCTTTGTTTGCCAGAACAGTTTTTAAAATGAAATATTTTAATCAACACATCAATATTTTGGTTTGAATCCACTGTGCTTCAGCTGATAATTACTTCTATTTTTGTTTGTACTACCATCTCCATGTTTTGTAAACTGGAAAATGTTGCAGTTTGATACTTTGTTAGATGCAATTCAATACAAATTTAAGGGACGTTAAACAGTAATTTTCAGTACAAACTAAAGCGTTAGAACTTAATGATTTAAGAAGGATGTGTCTATTTGTACTGCCAAAATGGCCACCTTGATTGGCTCTCCAATATAACAACCTATTTCTGATTGGTCCCCTTGGAGGATAAGCCACACTCTGAAGTTCCTCTGGAATGTGTAATTGGAACCACCCAGCCCAAGTTCTGACTGATTTTCCAATTTGTAATTCGATCCATTTTGACTTCAGAAGCCTCAGAGGAGAGATCTCACCAAAAGCCACAAAGTTCCAGCTGATGTGCCTTACCCCAGCACAAATGCAACTCTCCCCCAGCTGAAGTCCCTTACACCAGCGCAAGTGTTGTCTCCGCTAGCCGAAGTCCCTTACAACAGCGCAAGTGCATGACCTTACCCCGCCCCCCCAGCTGCCATAGATGGGGCATTGTGTGTGGATTGTTAACAGGTTTATTGGGTATGAAGTGGATAGCGACATTGTTGTGACTTCTGGATTTCATCCACTCCAACGATGTCCCTTGTAACACATGCACCAAGCTTTCTAAGAAATCGGGTGTGGGTGTAAAGAGGTTTGGAAGAACCTCTCTTCCCCTCCTTCCCCGCCCCTCCCCCCCGAAGAGCTAGAGCTGCGATAAATAGTGACCACCTATTTGTATTTTTCCCTGCAAACTAATTTGTTGTAATTGATGGTCAGTTTCAACCCATTGATTTTTTTTTTAAACAATACTTCAGCAGGTGTCCCCATCCTTTTGGAACAGGTGTCCAGATGTACTTGGCACAACCATTGAATGGTTTGTACTTAAAATCTGTGCCTAACATACATCAAACATCTAATTGCCCACTCCTCTGCTGACTGTACATTAATTACTTTGGTTGCTCTCCTGGTCTGGTATACTCTGCTTCCTGCATCTTCCAATGCAGCTGGGCCTTGTTTGCTGCTGACTGTAGTGTCTAATTATGGAAATCTAATTTACAAATCTCTTATGGATATTTTTTGTGGATTTTGTGCTGACTAAAGTGTGGGATGCCCATATTTGGGAATGGTACACGTTTCATTTCTGCCACCCAGGCTGCATTTACACCACACTTTCAACTGATGCCAAGAAGATGTGTAATTCCAGAGTAGGACCTACCTGACTTCAGAGTGAACTGGAAAGTCTGTGCTTTGTTTGAATCAGGCTGGCCCTAGGTTCTTGATCTATACAGAAGTTTACACATTCATAAGAAGCAAAACTAGTTTTACACTGATGCTATAATTATAGTGTAAATGCAGACTAAGGATCAGATTTCAGCACCCTCAGTGCCAGCACAATATGAGACTTTTATATCGGTAACAAAGGCACTTTTTAACAGTTACTTTTAACTCCAACCACAGAAAAGCATCGACTGTATGATTTATTTTATCCTTCTGGTCTGGACCAGATTCAAACCCAGGCACCAGACTCTAGGAGAGCCTTCTCCATTATCCACTGCAACTGTTAGATGATCTAATCAGATGATCTATTAAGTGTTTAATCTTTTTTAAGAAACCGCTTTTGAGTTATTTGCTCCATTTTAATTTAGGTTGCACCACATATTAAGCAAATCTTTAGCCAAGAGGGCAGGCAGGGAACCCATTCTTGGGGATCTGTGATTGGTGTTATTTCAGTTGTTCAATGTGAGGCATGAAAGGCTGATACTTACTTGTCTATTTATTTAAAAAAATCTTTACTGTCCCCTCCACAAAGAGCAATTGAGATTGGATACTTGGCATGTGGGCTGTCTTGTCACACTTTCAGTTTGTTGGTATATGTCAAGTTCTGGAAATTGTAACTACAAAAAATTGATTTGTGACCTTAATTTGAAGATTCTGAAATTAACTGACTTTCTAATCAGATATTCAATTGGTTTACTATTGCACAAACGGGGTGACTATTTGTCCTAACCCTTTCCTCATCCTTCTCCGCCTGCGTCCTCCTCCCGCCCGAAACTGGAGGTGGGGCCATGATGTATTTCAATTGCCCACGTTGTGCAGCCGAGCCTCCGACCAGGCCGGGACAGAGGTGGCAGATAGGACCAGTTCCTTTCTCAGTGGCAGTTTGAATGAAGAGTCAAGTGGCACCGTAAAGTGCTCCTTGAGGAGAGAGACACTGGGGGGGAGGGGGGAGGAAAGAGAGGGAGACACTGGAGGGACCACGGGGAAGACTGATAACGTTCTTCCAACCCCCTGGTGTGTGCAAGCTCGGTGCGTGTGTTACAAGAGACCTCATTGGGGTGGATGAAATCCAGAAGTCACAACACTGTCACTATTCACTTCTTGAGCAGTGGTGCAACAGGGAGGGATTCAAATTCGTGGGGCATTGGAACAGGTTCTGGGGGAGGTGGGACCAGTACAAACCGGACGGTCTGCACTTGGGCAGGACCGGAACCAATGTCCTAGGGGGAGTGTTTGCTAGTGCTGTTGGGGAGGAGTTAAACTAATATGGCAGGGGGATGGGAACCAATACAGTGAGACAGAGGGAAACAAAAAGGAGACAAAAACAAAAGACAGAAAAGAGATGAGTAAAAGTGGAGGGCAGAGAAACCAAAGGCAAGAAACAAAAAGGGCCACTGAATATAAAAGGGCTGCAGGAGGGGTCAAAACTAAAAATCATGGTTTAAAAACTAGGATGAAAACACTCTACCAAAATGCATGCAGCATTCGAAATAAAGTAAATGAGTTGACGGCACAAATCATTACAAATGGGTATGATTTGGTGGCCATTACAGAAACATGGTTGCAAGGTGGCCAAGACTGGGAATTAAACATACAGGGGTATCTGACGATTCAGAAAGATAGGCAAGAAGGGAAAGGAGGTGGGGTAGCTCTGTTAATAAAAGATGGTATCAGGGCAGTTGTGAGGGATGATATTTGCTCCAATGAACAAAATGTTGAATCATTGTGGGTGGAGATTAGAGATAGTAAGGGGAAAAAGTCACTGGTTGGCATAGTTTATAGGCCCCCAAATAATAACTTCACGGTGGGGCGGGCAATAATCAAGGGAATAATGGAGGCATGTGAAAAAGGAACGGCAGTAGTCATGGGGGATTTTAACCTACATATAGATTGGTCAAACCAAATCGCACGGGGTAGCCTGGAGGAGGAATTCATAGAATGCACACGGGATTGTTTCTTAGAACAGTATGTAACAGAACCTACAAGGGAGCAAGCCATTTTGGATCTGGTCCTGTGCAATGAGACAGGAAAAATAAACGATCTCCTAGTAAAAGATCCTCTCGGAATGAGTGATCACAATATGGTTGAATTTGTAATACAGGATGAGGAAGTTGTGTCAGAAACGAGCGTACTATGCTTAAACAAAGGGGACTACAGTGGGATGAGGGCAGAGTTGGCTAAAGTAGACTGGAAACAAGGACTAAACGGTGGCACAATTGAGGAACAGTGGAGGATTTTTAAGGAGCTCTTTCATAGTGCTCAACAAAAATATATTCCAGTGAAAAAGAAGGGCAGCAAGAGAAGGGATAACTAGCCGTGGATAACCAAGGAAATAAAGGAAAGTATCAAATCAAAGACCAATGCGTATAAGGTGGCCAAGGTTAGTGGGATACTAGAGGATTGGGAAAATTTTAAGCAACAGCAAAGAATGACTAAAAAAAGCAATAAAGAAAGGGAAGATAGATTACGAAGGTAAACTTGCGCAAAACATAAAAACAGATAGTAAAAGCTTTTACAGATATATAAAACGGAAAAGAGTGACTAAAGTAAATGTTGGTCCCTTAGAAGATGAAAAGGGGATTTAATAATGGGAAATGTGGAAATGGCTGAGACCTTAAACAATTATTTTTCTTCCCGTCTTCACAGTGGAAGACACAAAAACAATGCCAAAATTTGCAGGCCACAGGAATGTGGGAAGGGAGGACCTTGAGACAATCACTATCACTAGGGGGGTAGTGCTGGACAGGCTAATGGGACTGAAGGTAGACAAGTCCCCTGGTCCTGATGAAATGCATCCCAGGGTATTAAAAGAGATGGCGGAAGTTATAGCAGATGCATTTATTATAATCTACCAAAATTCTCTGGACTCTGGGGAGGTACCAGCGGATTGGAAAGCAGCTAATGTAACGCCTCTGTTTAAAAAAGGGGGCAGGCAAAAGGCAGGTAACTATCGGCCGGTTAGTTTAACATCTGTAGTGGGGAAAATGCTTGAAACTGTCATTAAGGAAGAAATAGCGGGACATCTAGATAGGAATAGTGCAATCAAGCAGACGCAACATGGATTCATGAAAGGAAAATCATGTTTAACTAACTTACTGGAATTCTTTGAGGATATAACAAGCATGGTGGATAGAGGTGTACCGATGGATGTGGTGTATTTAGATTTCCAAAAGGCATTTGATAAGGTGCCACACAAAAGGTTACTGCAGAAGATAAAGGTACGCGGAGTCAGTGGAAATGTATTAGCATGGATAGAGAATTGGCTGGCGAACAGAAAGAAGAGAGTCGGGATAAATGGGTCCTTTTCCGGTTGGAAATCAGTGGTTAGTGGTGTGCCACAGGGATCAGTACTGGGACCACAACTGTTTACAATATACATAGATGACCTAGAAGAGGGGACAGAGTGTAGTGCAACAAAATTTGCAGATGACACTAAGATTAGTGGGAAAGCGGGTTGTGTAGAGGACTCAGAGTCTGCAAGGAGATTTGGATAGGTTAAGCGAATGGGCTATGGTTTGGCAGATGGAATACAATGTCGGAAAGTGTGAGGTCATCCACCTTGGGGGAAAAAAAACAGTAAAAGGGAATATTATTTGAATGGGGAGAAATTACAACATGCTGTGGTGCAGAGGGACCTGGGGGTCCTTGTGCATGAAACTCTTTTTGAGTTTATCTGTAAAACAAAAAACATTAAACCGTGCCACCCGCCCTGGATGACACAGCAGACATTTACAAGGCCCTTTTTTTTCCCTTTTTTTGTGGGTTTTATTTTTGTTCTTTTTTTTGGGTTTTTTTTTGGGCGCTAAAATCACAATTTTTCCCCAGTGCCCCCTATAAAAGGGAAGGGGGACACTAAAAGCACCGGCAATTAAAACAAATTAAACTTTAAAACGTAAAATCAAATTAAAATTTGGTTGCCGGGCATGATGATGCACTCCAGTCCCTCCGGTGCCCACCTCTCGCGGAAGGCCGCGAGAGCGTACCGGTGGACACCGCGTGCTCCATCTCCAAGGACACCCTGGACCGGATGTAAGAGTCCTTGTGCATGAAACTCTTTTGAGTTCACCTGTGAAAACATAAAAACAATAAACGGTGCCACCCGACCTGGGTGACACTCCAGACATTTTCAAGGCCCTTTTTTTCCCCCCTTTTTTTTTTTTTTTGTGTTTTTCTTTTTTTTTTGGTTTTTTTTTTGGGCACTAAAATCACAATTTTCCCCAGTGCCCCCTATAAAAGGGAAGGGGGACACTAAAAGCACCGGCAATTAAAACAAATTAAACTTTAAAACGTAAAATCAAATTAAAATTTGGTTGCCGGGCGTGATGATGCACTCCAGTCCCTCCGGTGCCCACCTCTCGCGGAAGGCCGCGAGAGCGTACCGGTGGACACCGCGTGCTCCATCTCCAAGGACACCCTGGACCGGATGTAAGAGTCCTTGTGCATGAATCCCAAAAGGTTAGTTTGCAGGTGCAGCAGGTAATCAGGAAGGCGAATGGAATGTTGGCCTTCATTGCGAGAGGGATGGAGTACAAAAGCAGGGAGGTCTTGCTGCAACTGTATAAGGTATTGGTAAGGCCGCACCTGGAGTACTGCGTGCAGTCTTGGTCACCTTACTTAAGGAAGGATATACTAGCTTTGGAAAGGGCACAGAGACGATTCACTAGGCTGATTCCAGAAATGAGGGGGTTACCTTATGATGATAGATTGAGTAGACTGGGTCTTTACTCATTGGAGTTCAGAAGGATGAGGGGTGATCTTATAGAAACATTTAAAATCATGAAAGGGATAGACAAGATAGAGGCAGAGAGGTTGTTTCCACTGGTAAGGGAGTGTAGAACTAGGGGGCACAGCCTCAAAATACGGAGGAGCCAATTTAAAACCGAGTTGAGAAAGAATTTCTTCTCCCAGAGGGTTGTGAATCTGTGGAATTCTCTGCCCAAGGAAGCAGTTGAGGCTAGCTCAACTGAATGTTTTCAAGTCAAAGATAGATAGATTTTTAACCAATAAGGAATTAAGGGTTACGGGGAGAGGGCGGGTAAGTGGAGCTGAGTCCACGACCAGATCAGCCATGATCTTATTGAATGGCGGAGCAGACTCGAGGGGCTAGATGGCCTACTCCTGTTCCTAATTCTTATGTTCTAAGGGGACCAATCAGCAATATGTCATGTGATAATGGAGAGTCAATCAGAGAAACTGCTGTCATTTAGTTAGTACAAATAAATGCATCCTTGCAAGAACCTACAGTTCAATAATTAAATTCTTGAGAACTTTTGGTCATTGAATATTCAGCTATGGTCTAGAGAATAGACCGTCACAGCTGAGCTGTAACCTTTCTAACTCAACCCTAGCACAGTCCATCTTCAACTTGCCCTGTCTGAGGGCCTGAACAGTGTGAGTGGCAGCAGCTCCCTGCCACTCTGAAGAGCTTTGGTTACTTGAAGTGTCCTTGAAGTTTTTCACATCAGGCAGGCACTACTTGGAGGTGGGGGAAATGGACTGAATCAGGAAAGAAGGCATCACAGTGACAGTTAAAGATGGATTTTGAGTTATTTCCCTGAAAAGCAGGAATGAATTTTGAGCTGCTTATTCACCTTATTCTACCCCTCTCACCTTGTTGGAGAACCTGAGTGATACTGAACTATGACGGCAAACGGGTATAATATTGCAATACAAATAACTGATCACTTCTTCACACTTTCACAGACATAATCTATTCAATCTTCAGTCCCTGCCCCAATGAGGGTGGGAAAAAGCACAAGGCTGTTAAGAATTTGTTGGATTAAAGGTCACCTATATGGAGTGGAATCTGATTTCTAGTAATGACCAGTTTGGAACAGATTATCCCCAATTTGGGGTTATTGTTGGTGTTACTGAAATGGAGAGTGGGTGTGAGACACGAGGATTAATGGCGTGTTTATACAATGGTGAGAAAATGGTTTCCGATGATGAGAGCAAGATTTGTATTCACAATAATGAGCTGGATAGATTTATTATAATTAGACCTTGGAGAGGGTACAGAAGAGATTTACCAAAATGAAACCAGGGATGAGTGACTTCAGGGATGACAATGCCACCTTCCACATTTAATGCCTCTGATATGTCTTCCATTTTCCTCAACTGAAGATTCCCCTCCACCATGTTAATATGGTCCTCGACCGTGTCCGTTCTATTTCCTGTACTTCTGCTTTCACCTCTTCCTCTCCTTTTCAGAATCACGACAGGGTTCCCCTTTCACCTTGCCAATCTCCATGTTCAACGGATCATTTTCCGCCACCTCCAGAGTGATCCCACCACCAATCACATCTTCCCATCCCCTCTACTCTCAGCATTCCAAAGGGACCACTCCCTCCGTGATACCCTGGTCCATCCCGCAGTCACCTAAGCACCCCCTCCCCTTCCCACGGCACCTTTCCGTGCAAGTGCATGAGATGCAACACCTGCGCTTTTACCTCCTCGCTACCCACTGTCCAGGGCCCCAAACACTTCTTCCAGGTGAAGAAGCAATTTACTTCTACTTTCAATTTAGTATATTGTATTCGCTGCTCACGATGTGGTCTCTACGTTGGGGAGACCAAACGCAGATTGGGTGACCACTTTGCAGAATACCTTTGTTCAGTCTGTAAAATAAATACTTGCCTTTTTATATAGTGCCTTTCATGACCACCGGACATCTCCAAGCGTTTTACAGCCAATAAAGTACTTTGAGTGTAATCACTGTTGTAATGGGAAAAGCAGCAGCCAACTTGCGCACAGCCAACTTGCGCACAGCAAACTCCCACAAGCAGCAGTGTGATAGTGATCAGATAATCTGTTTTTGTTATGTTGATTGAGGGATAAATATTGGCCAGGGCACCAGGGATAATTCCTTTGCTCTTCTTCGAAATAGTGCCATGGGATCTTTTACGTCCACCTGAGAGAGCAGATGGGGCCTCGGTTTAACAGTGCAGCACTCCCTCAGCACTGCACTGGAAAGTCAGCCTAGATTTATGTGCTCAAGTTCCTGGAGTGGGACTTGAACCTGTTGTGTCCTTAGATGCTCTAATAATAACTCCACGAGGCAATGTGTTGCACTTGAACTTTAGTGACTTAGTCCTTTATTTGTTAACTCCAGAGTGAGGATCACACCTGGTGGCCTGCCTTTTATACTAGGCCAGGCACACCTGTACAGGTAACCTACAAGCCTCCCACTGCTGTGCCCTCTGGTGGCACACCTTTATCTGGTACCAACAGTGGCCACATACGATACATGACAGAACCGACAACCTTCTGACTCGGGCGAATGAGCTACCCACTGAGCCACAGCTGGCACTGCTCACAGCTGAGTAAGCGTGACCCCGAGCTTCCGGTCACCTGTCACTTTAATTCTCCGCTCCACTCCCACTCTGACCTCTCCGTCCTCGGCCTCATGCACTGTTCTAATGAAGCTCAACGCAAACTCGAGGAACCTCCTTTTGTTTATGCACTTTACAGCCTTCTGGACTCAACATAGAGTTCAACAATTTCTGATCATAACGTCTGCCCACATTTTGTTCCCTTTCCTCTCTTTTTTAACAAACCTCCCCCTTTATTTTTTTTTCTGTTTTTCCATGGCAGCTGGTAATTATTCTGCCATTCACACCCCAACTAGACTCATCTTTTCTTTCCTAACTTGTGCCATTACCATCTCAATTTGACCCATCATCCCTTTTCTATCTCCAATCTCTCCTGCTTTCCACCCTATCACAGACCTCTCCTTTTGTTCTTTCCTCCCCTCTCCCTTTTCAGTGCCCCTTGCACTTCCTTAAGAATCTGTTACATTTCGAACTTTTGCCAGTTCTGACGAAGGGTCATCGACCTGAAACGTTAACTCTGTTTCTCTCCACAGATGCTGCCTGACCCACTGAGATCGCCAGCCTTTTCTGTTTTTAGTTCAGATTCCAGCATCTGCAGTATTTTGTTTTTGTATGAAGGTCTTCGGTTATGTGGAGAGACTAGAGAAGCTGGGATTGTTCTCCTTAGAACTGAGAAGATTAAAGGGAGATTTAATAGTTCAAAATTATGGGGATTTTGATAGAGTAAGTAAGGAGAAACGGTTTCCACTGGCTGGAGGGTTGATAACGAGATGACACAGATTTAAAAAGAAAGACTTGTATTTATATACAATTATTTATATACAATTATTTAAGATAATTGCCAAAAGAATCCGGGGGGAGATGAGTTTTTTTTTTTAAGCGCAGCAAGTTATGATCTGGACTATTTATTTTGGGCTGTCCACACAGAACAAAAGCTGTTTGTGATGAATGTTATTTCAAGGGCTGAACACTGCAGCCTATATTCTAAATAGTAGAGTGTAAAGCTACTCTACTCCCTTGGGCCGAATCCAGGTACAATGTCCGGAATCCCCAGGACTGAGTTCATGCCGGTTTTTGGGTTTTCGCGGATTTCAGACAAGAAAATCAATAGTCTGAAATCCGGAATCCTCGACTGAATCCATGCCAGGTTTTGAGTGGCAAGGTCTGAAATGCAACAAAACCCAGTCGGTCGAGGATTCCGGATTTCAGACTATTAATTTTCTTGCCTGAAATCCGGAATCCTCGATTGAATCCGTGCCGGATTTCGGACCTTGCCGATTCACGCAGGTCCTCTGCTCTTTGCCACCCACCGATTCCCGCTGCCCACGTCCATACCCCCCCCCCCCCCCAGGCACTGCGCTTTTTTCCGGTTTCCTCGGCCCTCACTGCCTGATGTCGCCATCTTGGCCGCCTCAAAAATGTCCGGTTTTCGGACAGTAATTCCGGGCGATTCCATCTGGGATGGGCATAATGTCCGGTTTTTAGACAGTTCCAGTTTTCGGAGTCCCAGATTCAGGACGTTGCACCTGTATAGTGGAAATTTATTCAAAAAAAGTTAAAATCCTTATTTGATAAATTTGGTGGCGAGAGTGGGTGGAGGGAGATTCTTGAAAGCAGAAGTTTATCCATCACACCTCATACTGGCATGTAGGCAATTATATCTACACTGCAAAGTGATTGTTATTTTTAGGAGCTGAACATAAGATGGGAGGTATAATGAATTGTGAAGAGTAGAAAATTTCAAAGGGACAATAGGTTGACTGAGTGAGCAGAGCAATGGCAAGTACAGTTCAATGTAACAAAATGTGAAGTGGCATGCTTAGAATGTGGGTGTGGCACATAAGAATGGGGAAGCGCTGGGGAGAGGTAGATGAACAGGTATCCGGTACATAAGTCATTAAAATCTAGCGCTTCATTGGAAGGGATATAGAATATAAAAGCAAGGAAGTACTGTTACAGTTGTACAGAGTGGTGGTCAGACCTCATTTGGAATATTGTTTTCAGTTTTGAAAGGTTCACCTTAGAAAACACATACAGGTCTTGGAGAACATCTAGCAACAATTCACCTAGGAAAGAGGGACATCGCTATCATGAGAGCCATGTAACTAGGGCTGCATTCCCTGGAGGTGACTAGGCTAAAGGGTAATCTGATTGAGATGTTCAAAATAATGAAGAAAATTGATAGTGTAGATAGAAAACAGCTCCTTGAGTAGGATAACCCAGAACACAAAGATATGATCTTATATTTCAAACATAAAAAGTGCAGTGCAAGAGACACTTGGGCAACATGTAGATCAAGAAACTGGGAAAGAAGTTCTACTCTAAGAAAACACTGAAATCAGACCATGTTTAACTTAAAAGATAGAGAAGTTGAGATTTGGAATCTTAAATTGGCTATCCATAATTGCCACTTCCAGGAGTGCAAAATATTATCTGTGGGAAGGTTGAGGTTGTGCCCCTTTAATAAAGGGGTACACGGTTGAATTGTATTATTTGAGTTGTGGGTAGGTTCAGTATTTATGATGCATGTATACTTATGTTTCAATTTACATTGAGCTTTTGGATGGTAAGTGGAAAATGGTGCAATCAATAATTGAACCCTTAGGAAACTTTGATAAATGATGAGATGTTCATTTATGGCTGATCTAGCAAACGACAGTTAAATTTAGGAAGTTGGATGTGATTAGGTCATTTTGGAAATTCCAGAGAAGGAAGTGAATCATGAGATACAGTTGTAATTTAGGGTGTAGGTTTTTGAGAAGTTGCAGTGGAAGTGGTTGCCTTGGAAATGGATGAGGGATTAAATGTCTTCTGTGGAGACAGAACTCTTAACCAGTTTCCAACCAGAGCATTGAACAATGGCTGTGAGGTGGCCAATCCAAACTCTTTCAGAATGTAATTCTACCAATTATGATGAGATGTTGAAGGGGATGACAATCCAATCAAATGATTCACTTAAGAATTTGGATAATCTCTGATAAGTTTCCTGATTGTTTAAAAAGCTTACCATTAATTATTACTGTAGTTTTTGTTTTACTATACCTTTTTAAGCTGGGGGTTTATAAGCAACTGAAACAACCAAAGTTAGTGTCCTGATCTTGCATTGTAGAAATTGTATGCAGTCCAATAAAGATCACTTTCTCACAATTCATTTTAAACTAGCAGATCTCTTGCAGTACTGCTCACGGTGAGTATCAGAGATTTTATAATTGGAGTGCAGTTCTAATGAGTAAAAATCATATCCAAAGCTGGGTTTGGAGTGGATCTGGGAGCACTGGAAATGCAATCAAATGGTTTGAGACCACTGAGTGAGGGTCCTGAGATCTGGAGTGGGGGATGGAGGAAGTTTGAGAAGGAAAGTTAGCAGGCCTTGGGAGGGGTTTTTGGTGCACAAGGTGGCAGAGCTGATAGTTTTGAGAATCTGGCAGTTTTGAGGGAGGAGGCTCAGGGGAATGGGACTCCAACTACCTTTTCGCCTCTTTCGAACCACCTTCCCCCATGGCTACCATCGCTGTCACACCTGTCTGCCTCATCCCTCAACCCTTTTGCGCCCTCAGATAACCCTGCTATGTTGTGTGGGAACCCTTCAGGGAATTCCGCATACTCGCACTTCAAAAGCCAATTCCTGGTGAAGACTAGAACAGGTTTTTCAAGTGTGACGAGCAGGGAGAAAGGCCATCAAAGAGCCACTGGGTCCCAGAAGAGTTGGAGAGAGGCTAGTGGGGGGGTAGCAGAATTTCATAGTCATGGCAATTTGGAATGGTCTGAGACTGAGGGGCAGTGAGCTCAGCAGATGAATCAGTAGGCCAATGGTGGGAGACAGAGAAGATCGATCAAGAGACCAGGACCAAAGGTTAAGAGCCCACCAGGATGCCAGAAGAGGGCCAACTGAAAAAGCTATTTAAAAAAAAATTAAAGTTAGTGATAGAAATTAAAATTAACCTTGCATTTTAATTAAGACCAAACATAGTTACCTGAGTTGAGGGAAAGAGAGATTTGAGAGACTGCTCCTTACTGTTAGTGGCGGTCGCCATCAACACCTAATTGTCTACTGTTTACATAGCAAATGTTTACAGCTTTCGATAGGATTTTCCAATTCTAAATGTTTTCATAGTGATTTTCAACATTAAATATTGACATGACAGTGAGGACAGGAGTTGTTTGCTGTAAAACAAGTTTAAAGGCTGCCACATGGGACATCAGCCTCAAGACCATGCTTGCATTAAACCGTGACGGTTACCTTATTTACTAAATCAAATACTTTCATTGCTTCCCATGGACATCTGGAAGCAACAAAAAAGAACGCTGGGGTTTGCACAGATTGCAACCTTCCCAAAAGTCCAGTGTGTCATTGACTGCAGCCATGTTGTTTTGCGGACACCTCCACACGAGCCTATTGCTTTTATGAATCACGCGGGCTTCCATTCTGTTAATGTGCAACTGGTGTGTGATCACCAGCAGTGTGTCATACAGATCTGTGCTCCCTCCCCTGGCAACTGCCATGACACTTTTATACTTTGGCAATCCTCCTTCCCCCACTTCCCCCCCCCCCCCCCCCCCCACCCTGCACAGCAAGTGAGAGGCTAGCTTCATTGAGCCAAGGACTATCCGCTGCACACTTGACTAATGTCTCTGCTCAGGAATCCGTGCTTGGTGGCTGAATATCAATACAGGCTGATCCATGGGTCAACAGAGCCTCATGAAGCAGACCATTGGAGTCCTTGAGCAACAATTTGCTGTCTGGACAGAACTGGTGGCATCCAAGTGTCCTGTATGATTGTAGTTTGCCGTATGCTGCATAACTTGGCTCTGCAATGGACAACACATGGAGCTACTGTTCGAAGGGAACCCTTCGACATGATTAGGAGAAGGTGCTGAGGAATTACAGGATAGCAAGGACGCAGGAGGGCCCCAACAATTGCTTGCAGCCAGACTTCTTTAGCAGAAGTTCATTGTTGAGTGCATCACCTGAACAATTCCTGTCCCCCTGCGTTTCTCTCCCTATGCTTCCACCCTACAATAAATAATCATGTCAACGAAGATTGCAAGGCCACCAGCTACGATACGAACACTGTGCACTCACACAGATGTCAAAGTATTATAATTTTACTGACTGACAGAAATACCTACATACTAATTATCACCCTGATGAGTGTCTAATGCCTGTTTCAAGTGCTCTCTCAATTACTCAACTAGATTGCTATGGCTCATTCGAGGGCTCGTGAGTGCTCATGGTTTGCGACCCTTCGTAGCTACAATCTACAGGAGTACAAACTCAAGGACATCTGTGATCCAAATGAAGCCCCTATCAATTCTGTCTCCTATCTTGTCCAAGGGAAATGAGATGTTTGAGCCCAGAGCCCACAAGGCTTCAGTATGAACATACCTGAGATAGTATTAGCGGTGCCAGAGATTCCTGACTGGAGGGCCCAGCTGCAGCACCCATTGAGGTGACCCCACATCAATAATTGACTGCAGGGTGTCGATGCCATGTGCCAGAATCCTGCGCAAGTTGGTAGTGGACTCCTCCACTCTCTATTTTATGGAAGCTCTCTGGCAGGCAGTCCAAGGCAGCAAATGTGATGCACAGAAAGCATTTTTCTTTTAAAGACTGGTCCCCCAAAAGTCTTCAACTCTTCAGCAGAGTTAAGAAATAAGCACCCATATTAAAATCTTGTAATTTCTTAGCTTGTGGAAGGTTCTCCAAATCCTATGTGTTTGGAACACGTGTTTTCTGATAGACTAAGGTTTAAAAAAAGGGGAGAAACACGTGGGTTAGGAAGTAGTAGCAAGGGCAAGCAACAGCAGATGAATGCAGTTGTGTCAAATCATGGATTTTCCATGAGTCACAGGGATTTGATGTCCATCACATGGTCTCACTAATGTGCTCTAAACTTACAGAAATATTTACAATAAATCTTTTACACCCTAGCATCTGTTCCTAGCTGCAGTGCACATGGGTTCAAATGATCTGGAAGCGTTACATTGAATAACTGAAGTGGAGGTCATCAGGGCAATGTAACGTGATGTCGAGCACCAGCCAACACAGAACTGCCCAGTAACAGTTTTGGAGAGGCCATCTCACTGATTTCAATACTTAAAGGTTGACATCTCTGTAAAT
Source organism: Pristiophorus japonicus (assembly GCF_044704955.1). Classification (NCBI taxonomy): domain Eukaryota; kingdom Metazoa; phylum Chordata; class Chondrichthyes; family Pristiophoridae; genus Pristiophorus; species Pristiophorus japonicus. Next base: position 56,271,085 of record NC_091983.1, read on the forward strand.
GGCAGCATAATGCATTAGCAGGTTAGAAACTTAGAAAATAGGTGCAGGAGTAGGCCATTCAGCTCTTCGAGCCTGCATCACCATTCAATATGATCATGGCTGATCATGCAACTTCAGTACCCCATTCCTGCTTTCTCTCCATAGCTTTGATCCCTTTAGCCATAAGGGCCACATCTAACTCCTTTTGGATATATCTCATCATCATATGCAGTCCCTCGGAATTGAGGAGGACTTGCTTCCACTCCCAAAGTGAGTTCTTCGATGGCTGAACAGTCCAATACGAGAGCCACAGACCCTGGGACAGATATTTATCGAGGGAAGGGGTCGGTGGGGCTGGTTTGCCCGGATGTACTTTCTCCACCTCGAGCGGTCTTTGGCCAGGGTCTCCCAGGTGTCAGTGGTGATGCCGCACTTTACCAGGGAGGCTTTGAGGGTGTCCTTATAATGTTTCCGCTGTCCTCCTTTGGCTCGTTTACCATGAAGGAGCTCCACACAAAGCATTTGCTTAGGGAGTCTCGTATCTGGAATGCAAACTATGTGGCCTGACCAGCGAAGCTGATCGAGTGTGGTCAGTGCTTCAATACTGGGGATGTTAGCCTGGTCGAGGACACTGATATTGGTGCGCCTGTCCACCCAGGGGATTTGCAGGATCTTGCTGAGACATCGTTGGTGATGTATCTCCAGCGACTTGAGATGCCTTCTATACATCGTCCGTGCCTCAGATCCATACAGGAGGACGAGTATTACTGCAGCCCTGTCGACCATGAGCTTGGTGGTAGATTTGAGGGCCTGGTCTTCAAACACTTTCTTTTCCTCAGATGGCCGAAGGCTGCACTGGCACACTGGAAGCAATGCTGAATCTCTGCATCAATGTCTTCCTTTTGTTGATATATCTAACGAACTGGCCTCAACAACTTTCTGTGGTAGAGAAATCCACAGGTTCACAATTCTCTGAGTGAAGAAGTTTCTCCTTATCTTGGTCCTAAATGACTTACCCCTAATCCTTAGACTGTGACCCCTGGTTCTGGACTTCCCCAACGTTAGAAACATTCTTCCTGCATCTAACCTGTTCAACCCCGTCAGAATTTTATGTTCCTATGAGGTCCCCTTTCATTCTTCTAAATTCCAGTGAATATAAGCCTAGTCGATCCAGTCTTTCTTCTTATGTCAGTCCTGCCATTCCGGGAATCAGTCTGGTGAACCTTCGCTGCACTCCCTCAATAGCAAGAATGTCCTTCCTCAGATTAGGAAACCAAAACTGTACACAATATTCAAGGTGTGGCCTCACCAAGGCCCTATACAATTGCAGTAAGACTTCCCTGCTACTATACTCTCATCCTCTCGCTATGAAGGCCAACATGCCATTTGCTGCCTTCACTGCCTGCTGTACCTGCATGCCAACTTTCAATGATTTGTTTCTAAATAGAATTTTAAAAAACTCACCCAAGTATTTTATATTTTGTCTTGGAATATTGTGACACTTCATCCTCGCTAGTTACTAATCATGCATGTTTATGTTCCAGATTTCCAGCATTTACGGATTTTCCTTTTATTTTCTGTCTAATATTTCAAATTTAGGTATTAACCCACTTCTGGTGAAAACAAAGCACTTACTAAGATGAACAAAAAGTCTTCAGGATTGTATAATGTGTGTTTTGGGATGTCATTTCAGTTCTGTATCTTGGTAGAATTTGCTTTTACTTGACATTTTTTGGCATCTTCATCTAGTTGATTGAGCTCTCTGCTTTCAGGATAATTTGTGCAATGCATTTGTCAATGTTTCAGAAGTGTGTACAGCAAGTGATGGCTGCAGATTGTAAGCAATGATAAATTTTAACATAGAAACTCAATGGAAAATATTTAATGGGTAGAACTCTGAATTGTCGTTTTTATATAAGTACAATTTGCCAGTATTGTGGCTAAAAATAAAAATTCTTGATTCTGGTTTTATCTTTCTTCCTGTCACAAAGGAAGCTACATGAGCTGCAGGGAAGAGTTGAAATAATTGGACAGGGTATAGCATTCATCCCTACTCATGCATTATTTATTCCAAGGTTGAATTTTGTAATCACAGCTGCTGTACAATGTTATTGATGCTCCTTTATTTATTTCATTTATATTATATATTTTTAACTGCTTTGATTTTTCAGTATTTTCTTTTCTTTGCATCCATTCAAGACCCTTCTTGAAATTATCTAATCAGCAGTAATTTATTTACTGTAAATTATTACACAAAATGCTATTTTAGTTTTGTTTGAGAAGCAAAATAATTTGAAATGCAAGTCTCAAATTTTTAATTGGCTTCTGGGCAACTTTGATCTGAGTTCTGGTTATGGTCTGCTGGTTGCATTTTCCCAAGTACATTGAAATGCTCTTCATAAGCTGGATTGTCATAAGCTGCCCTGTCCTAACATGCAATAAACATGGCTGCACAAAATATGATTGCTTCACTGGTATAAGGAATTGTTAATGTGCTATTTAAACAACCTTACAATTAGAATTCTGTTCATTTGTTTGAACTAATACAAATCTGTAACTGCTTTGTAATCATGAATTTGTTAATTTAAACATGTATATTGTGTTCCACTTCCACTTTAATAATTACTATCATACACATTAAATGTGCAGATTGCTTCAGGCCATTGTTTTTTTGTCATAAATTATTTTTGTTGAAAGGTCAAATTATCGTGCAGAATGTAACATGGTTTGAAAAAAAGATATGCAGTTAATTCATCTAAAAATGCTTATTGAGTAGAAAATATTTTTAAATGGTTTGTTCTTCGAGCTAGCAATAAATGTTGATTTGTGGCTTGTGTTGTATGACACCAGAAAAATAGAACAGGCTAAAGACTGGATGAAAGGCTGGAAGCAAAACATAGAAGGATTAGCATATAGTTAAAATTTAGTGTTGGATGATAGTACGACTTACAATCACTCAATCTCTCGCTGCTCCTTCGCCCTGACCTCGCCGCCACTCTGCTGTACCTGCCCACACTTCAATCACCGACCTGGATCTTGGTGACGTCCCTCTTCGCTGTCGTTGCTCTCCTGCTCCAGCACGTGCTGCTCCCTGGAGTGGTACACCACCACGCTGCTCCTTCTGCTCCCCGACCTGCTCCGATGGTGCTCGCGGGCCGGGGGCCGCTCAGTCGGCTTGGGGCCCAGGAGAGGCGTGAGTTCGGGGCCCAGAAGAGGCAAGGGCCCAGGGGCAGCACGGGCCAGCCCACACTGTGATATTTGTGCGCACTAGGTCCGTGCAGCAGAACTGGTCTCCAGTCGTCTTGGTTGATCCTTGCCACTGGACCAAGACCTAACTCTGTCAAGCCCGTGTGGTGGCTGGTGTGCAACGGCCATCACCCGTTTTTTTTTAAATCCACGCACAGGCATCTTCCACCCTTCAAGATTTAGTTCGGGACCTGGAATTTTAGATCCTTCATTGAAACATTTGTGAACTTATTGACATTGGAGCAAGTCATCCTCGATTCGATGAGTACAACTTTTTTTTTATGGCCATATTGAATCTCTTCAACTTCAAAATATATATTACTTGCACAGGTTTTACAGGCACTGTACAACAGAACTTTTTCTGTTCTGGCTATTGAGAGAGTGCAGCGAAGGTTCACCAGACTGACTCCAGGGATGGCTGGGCTGTCATATGAGGAGAGACTGGATCAACTGGATCTTTATTCACTGGAGTTTAGAAGGATGAGAGGGGATCTCATAGAAACGTATAAGATTCTGACTGGACTAGACAGGTTAGATGCGGCAAGAATGTTCCCGATGTTGGGGAAGTCCAGAACCAGAGGACACAGTCTTAGGATAAGGGGCAGGCCATTTAGGACTGAGATGAGAAACTTCTTCACTCAGAGAGTTGTTAACCTGTGGAATTCCCTGCCGCAGAGTGTTGTTGATGCCAGTTCATTAGATATATTCAAGAGGGAGTTAGATATGGCCCTTACGGTTAAGGGGATCAAGGGGTATGGGGAGAAAGCAGGAAAGGGGTACTGAAGGAATGATCCGCCATGATCTTATTGAATGGCGGTGCAGGCTCGAAGGGCCAAATAGCCTACTACTCCACCTATTTTCTATGTTTCTATGTTTCTCAATTAGTCCTTTAAAATTATCCAGCATGCTTTTATGTAAGAATGCTCAGTCATTAGATGCAGTTATACTATCACTTTTGCATTGATGTAATGTGGATGTGTATTAACATGAAGAGCAGCAGATGCAGTCTGTGGGTTTTATTGCTTAGAGGGAATCTCAACACATTCAACCGGATCTTGCTGGAAAAATAACGGCGTGTTAATGACGCATATGGTTATTAACGAGCAAATCGGCCAAGTTACGAATCACCAGAACTTGCTGGTCGATGTACACCCCTCTGCTGTATTGCTTCACGCCAAAGGCATTGCGCCCTGGGCTTCCTTGTTTTTAAGAAGTTGCTAGATTTTCATCATAATTGTCCATTAAACTCATTGCAGAAAGTTAGGGCTGGAATTCAGCAGCATAAGTACCTTTTTTAACAATGTAATAATTGTTAATGCAATGTCAATTAACCTCTGATCCAGAAAGGGAGCAATTTAAACTGTTCAATCTCATTCCTGCAATTGATAGCGATTTATTTAAAAAAATCTTTCTTTTCCTTTCTCTCTCTTTACTCCTTTCTGTACCTGATTTGACTCTAATAACGCACTCTTAATTCACCCTCCTTCTCCATCGTGCCTCTTTTTCCCCCTCAATCCTTAAATCCCAATGTTTAACGAGATAAACTGTTGGTCCAGTTGTTCACTACGGTATCGGGTGCCTTGTTGCCCTCGCCACACTATTATCAGCTCGCATTTCCAACAAGTTACAGTGCAGAAAATACTGTGGCTACAAAAGCAGCTCAGAGGCTTGGTATTCTGCGGCGAGTGTCTCGCCTCCTGACTCCCAAAAGTCTTTCCATCATCTACAAGGCACAAGTCAGGAATGTGATGGAATACTCTCCACTTTCCTGGAGGAGTGCACCTCCAATGACTCTCGAAGCTCGGCGCTATCCAGGACAAAATAGCCCTCTTAATTGGCACCTCATCCAACCCCTTAAAAAATTCTCTTTCCACCACCAGCGCACTGTGGCTGTAGTGTGTCCCATCTGCAAGATACACAGCAGGAACCTGCCAAGTTTTCTTCAACAGCACCTCCCAAACCAGTCACCTCTACCACCTAGAAAGAAGAGAGCAGCAGGTGAGCACTGCCACCTTCCAAGTTCCTTTCCAAGTCACACACCATCCTGACTTGAACATATATCGCTGTTCCTTCATCGTCGCTGGGTCAAGATTCTGGAACTCCCTATCTAACAGCACTGTGGGAGTCCCTTCACCACAAGGACTGCAGCGGTTCAAGCAGGCGGCTCACCACCACCTGCTTCAGGGCAATTGGGAATGGGCACTAAATGCTGGTTTTGCCAGCGACACCCACATCTCCTGAATAAATTTAAAACATGCTCTCCCAGCTGGCCTATCCTTTACCTTTTAGAAAATGTACCCTCCATCTTGCATAAACTCCACCTTGTCCAAAATTGCTATGTATATCCTATCCTGAAAACTTTCCCAAGAGGGGAGTGCCAGGCTGCCTGTTGGTGGCCTGGCCAAACCCAGGGGCACAATAGTCCGGCCAACATGGGGGTCGACCGGCAAAAAAAATAAAATGGCGGCCGTGACATTGGGCTCTCTCCTTTAATGGCTGCTGCACCGCCAGGCCAGAGAGAGCATACAAAGTGCACCGACAGAAAAGGCTGTCGGGGGCACCGCTCAGCGGCAAAAAGATTTTGCTCGCTAAATTTTACCGGAGGTGGGTGTCCCTGCGATGCGCGCACTGATGACGTGCACGGCAGTGGCGAGGCGGAAGTGGGGAAGTCAGAAATAACCCCGAGCTGAAGTTAGCTTGCGGCGGCCATTTGACCAGAAATTGGTGGCCGCTCGACTCCACCACATGGCTGCCGCCATCGGGCGGTAATTGGCCTTATTGGAGAGGTGAATTTCGGCCCCCCTTACTCTTGTTCTCCAACCCCCTTGCAATAAAGGCCATTTACCATCTTAATTGCTTGCTGCACCTGCATGTTAACTTTCTGTGCTTCCGGCACAAGAACACCTAAATCTCTCTCAACACCAGATAGTTTCTCTCCATTTTTAAAGTGTGTTTTTCTGTTCTTCCTACCAAAGTGAATAACCTCGCATATCCATTGTATAACAACTAAGACCGCTTATTTCTACCTTCATAAGATTACCCATCCCCTCCTTTGCCTCAATCCATCTGCTGCTGAAACCCTCATCCATGTCTTTGTTACCTCGAGACTTGACTATTCCAATGCACTCCTGACTGGCCTCCCACTATCTACCCTACGTAAACTTGACGTCATCCAAAACTCGGCTGTCGGTGTCCTAACTCGCACCAAGTCCTGTTCACCTGTTGATACGGATTCTTTTCCCTCAATCTGTTTCAGCGAATACACTGACTCGAACACTTTAAAGTATAGTTCAGGCTAACTTTATTCATCGATGAAGTGTCTTGTTCTGATAAAGGGGCACCGACTCCACGAGTCTGTCGAATCCACCAGAGCAAGTAAAAAAATCATTACAAACCTTTACAGTTATACAGTTCTTGATCGGTACCACCCCTTTTCATTGTCCTATCACATCAACTATCGTGATTTAGCTTGTATCTATGCCAGTCATATACACAGTAAAGCAAGCAATTCCCTAATCATGAGTGAAGGTTAAGTCATCTCCAGCTTATCTTTGTTTTGCAGGCAAGGAAGAGACAGTTCTGCTTCTCTGGGTATTCCCACAGTTTAGCTCCGACATCTGTTGCTACATTCCCATGATCAGACGGTTCCTCAAGGTTGTTTTACAAAAACAGTCACTCATTGTTCTCCCCTATAGTGAGATCTGAAGAGTCAGCAATAACCATGAGCGGCCATTTTAGAAAGAGTTAATACATTTGAGATTAGTACGGATAATACATATAAAGTTGGTAGCTACATTGATACAGATTCTTATACCCATCATCCCCTGTGCTTGCTGACCTATATTGGCACCCGGTTAAACGAAGCCTCGATTTCCAAAATTCTCATCCTTGTTTTCAAATCCCTCCATGGCCTAGCCCCTCCTTGAAAGCAAGGGCATACAATGTGGCCAAGACTAGTGGGAGGCCAGAGGATTGGGAAACTTTTAAAAGCCAGCAAAGAACAATTAAAGAAATGATAGAGAGGGAAGATAGATTATGAAATTAAACTAGCATGAACTATACAAACAGATAGTAAGAGATTCTACAGGTAGATAAAAAGGAAAAGAGTGGCTAAAGTAAATGTTGGTCCCCTGGAGGATGCGACTCTGGAATTAATAATGGAGAACAGGGAAATGGCAGACGTTGAACAAATATTTTGTATCGGTTTCCACGGTGGAAGACACCTAAAAACATCCCAATAGTGGATGATCAAGGGGTTATAGAGAGGGAGGAACTTAATACTATCACTAATGAAGTAGTACTGTAAAATAATGGGACTAAAGGCGGACAAGTCTTCTGGACCTGATGGCTTGCATCCTTGGGGCTGCAGAGATAGTGGATGTATTGGTTGTAATCTACCAAAATTCCCTGGATTCTGGGGCATTCCCAGCAAATTGGAAAACCGCAAATGAAATGTCCCTATTTTTATAAAAAAAGGAGGCAGACAGAAAAAAGGAAACTGTAGACCGGTTAGCCTAACATCTGTCATTGGGGAAAATGCTGGAGTCCGTTATTAAGGAAGCAGTAGCGGGACATTTGGAAAAGCATCATTCAATCAAGCAGAGTCAGCATAGTTTTATGAAAGGGAAATCAAGTTTGACAAATTGGCTGGAGTTCTTTGAGGATGAAATGAGGGTGGATAAGGGGGAAACTAGTGAATGTGGTGTATTTGGATTTCCGGAAGGCATTCGATAAGGTGCCACATAAAAGGTTACTGCACAAGATAAAAGTTCACGGGGTTGGGGGTAATCTATTAGCATGGATAGACGATTGGCTAACTAACAAAAAACAGAGAGTCGGGATAAATGGGTCATTTTCCGGTTGGCAAACAGTGACTAGTGGGGTGCCGCAGGGATCGGTGCTGGGTAGAAATCTATATTAATGACTTGGATGAAGGGTCCGAGTATAATGTAGCCAAGTTTGCTGATGATACAAAGACGGGTAGGAAAGCAAATTGTGAGGAGGACACACAACATCTGCAAAGGGATATAGGCAGGCTAAGTGAGTGGGTGAAAATTTGGCAGATGGTGTATAATGTGGGAAATGTGAGGTTATCCACTTTGGCAGAAAAAATGGAAAAGCAAATTATAATTTAAATGGAGAAAAATTGCAAAGTGCTGCAGTACAGAGGGACCTGGAGGTCCTTGTGCATGAACATAGAAATATAGAAACTGGGGGCTAGAATTTCCACTTCACATCGCCTATTTATGGCCCAAAACGGACTTCTTTCGCCCATTTTGAGCAAAAAGTGGAAACTAGGCCCAAAGTATCGCCTGAAAAACAGGTGGCAAAGTTTCCACTTTGATCGCCGAGAAGATTGCCAAAATTATAGCCCACACAGGGTCCATCCCAAGCTTCAGCACCTAGGATGCACTTTGCTGGGCCGATGTAAGGCCCAAAAGATGGTTGCTTTTTCTGGGCCTAAGAGAAGGAAAATGGGTACTATGGATGCCATTTTGACTTCAGTGGTAGGGTGGAGGATTAGTTGTGATTTAATTAGAGAGCTAGTTGTACTCAGAATATTGGGACAGGGCATAGAAATCGGCATTATTATGTTAATTTTAGTAAATAGGTTTTATATAATAGAATTTATTAGAAGGTTTTATATGTATTTTATATATTGAATTTATTAAATAGCTTTTACATAGTGAAGTTACTTACTGATATTGTTGGTGCCTATCAAACTGACTGGTATAGAGTACAGTGATTAGATATTTTTGCGAGATTATTAAAATCACACATCAGCACGCTACACACAGCTGCATTTGATAGGTAACTGAAGCTCTTTATGCCCGTGGAGGGACTTCATGAGCTTCACAATGACCAGGGAAGCAGAGACCGCCAGTACTTTTTGGTTTCCATAGAATAGCAGACTTCCCCAAGGTGCAGGGAGCAATATACTGTATGCACATTGCCCTCAAAGCACCCTGAAATAACGCGGAGGTCTTTCGTAACAGAAAGGGGTTCCACTCGCTAAATGTGGACATTTCAGATGTTGATTTACAGTTAGGGTTAATCAATAGTTTCAATTGCTTGGGGTGTCCTTTAGGTCTTGCCTGCAATGGCCTATCATCAGAATTTATGCTCATTTTATAAAGTTTGGTGTTACTTAAGTGTTACTAAAGTACTCGTATATTAAAAGAATAAACAAATATGGAATAACATCTGTATAGTTGATAACTAATGTAACTGAGAGAAGACACAATTTATTGAATTAAAGAACATTTTTTTATTAACAAACGAGAATAAAAATTGAAAAACTATTCCTCTAACCCCCCGCTCCCCGCACCAACCCACCCTTCCCTCAAATACATAAAAATCTCAACAGTTAAAGATTAATTTTTAACAACTAACAAAAGTAACAAAACAGGAACAAGAACAAGTGAACAAACTTTGTGAAAAAAACGCCCCCCTCCCTACCTACGGCCACGTTTCCCTCCAGGTCCAGTCCCACCCAGTGTTCATACCCCACCCGCCCATTTTGGGTCTATGCAGACCGACAACAAGACGTCGTGCAGAGTGGGACGGCAAGACTTCTTGCCGTGGTGGAGGTGACGGAGCGAAAGTGGAAGCCTGAAGCTCCGCTTCCGAGTCAGGAGGAACTGTGTCCTCCGTACTTGCTTGCGAGCTTAGGGTGTCACTGCGAGCAGACACGACACCTTGGGGTGCAGCGCCGTGTCCAGCTAGCAACGCATGCTGTAGGGCATTGGTTGCGGATGTCTGCTACCGAATGGCCTCCAAGGTCTCCCTTGCAGTCTGCGCTTGCTCGGAAGTCCAATTGGAGATGTTCGTGCAGAACTCACTCCAGGATGCTGGAAACTGGCTCCAGTTCGCGGAGAACTAGCTGCAGTTCGCAGAGAATCCCGCGAACCGCTGGATAAGGTCGCGATCAATCGCAACTGTCTCCCTGCACAGGGAAATCAAGCTCTCTGTCTGTCTGGCCCTCCATGGTAGGTGATTGCTTGCCACGCTGACCGGACTTCCATGGGGTTGGCGTTTGCAAAATGACGCGCCTTGGCGTCGCCACCTGCACACCGCTTGGTCCTGGTGCTTCTTCCATCTCAATTGAGATGGCCGCAGGTTGTTTCCCTCCCCCCCCCCCGCCCCCCCGACAAAAAAAATCTCATCCTCCTCCCCCTGCTCCTCCTTCGCCGTCTCAACCTTCTGCGAGCTGCTTGAGGGGTCGATCACATTTTGAGATGTCTCTGCTACTGAGCACTGCTCAACGGATACTTGACCGTAGAAAGATGAATGAAATTTCTAAACAACTCATAACAATACATATCAATATATTTCAATATTTCAATATCAGTATTTCACATATATAATCACATATGCACAAGGGTTTATCAGGGTTAACATGGCCTCATTCGTAGATCAGACTACATCTAAATTATTGAATTATAATTGCGTAACATGAATTGCATAACTATGATATTTTTCGTATGTATTTAGTAATGTTTGATACATTGCACATTTCCCATTACTCACCAGACTCTAGGGTGGGCTCAGCCACGCCACGAGTCGTGACCGAACGGCTTTCAGGCCCCACCAAGGCCACCGCAAGCTCCTCGTACGAATTAAGTGCGTGCACTGTCGAGGAGCCGCCACCCGTCCTCCTTTGCTCTGCGCGGTTCATACTGACCTTTTTCTGTAAATGATAATTTAACATTGCACGGCATAAGCTATACTGTACTTGACAATAAACATTGAAGACTGATTTAAATGTTCAATTATTACATAACATCGTAGTGCAGATGAATAATTTTTAATATTATAAACAAGTAAATGTGATTTTAAATGACTTTTAAATATCTTTTAAATATTAAAATGCAACTTACTCTGGTAGCTGCATCTGAATAATTTTTAATACTATAACATGCAACTTAGTATTAGGGTGAATAAATGTAATTGTTAATTAATTTCATTTTTAATTTAATATAGTTTTTAAATTAATGTTATTACTTCACATAAATAAATGAGGATTTTGTTTGCAATTTATAAACAAAGTAAATAATATATGATTTATAAACATGAAGTAAATAATACATATGTGTGACTTTAAATATGATTTTTAAATATGTTTTAAAGACTACTTACTCTGGCAGCTGCCAGCAGGCTGTTCCATCTCTTGCGGCACTGGTCAGCCGTCCGCACATCATTTGACCTGATGTGACGACATCGGCAATCTCCAACCAGATCCGTCCATAGGCACGGGGTGGAGGTTTCCCATGGCCACCCCTTGTCAAGTCCTCCCACCTTGTAGAAACGACGTTTACAAGGGCCTCGTTGGCCTCTTCACTAAAGGCTTTTGCCCTTTGCCTCGCCATCTCCCTTGTTTTTGGTGTTTCCATTGTTGATAAAGCAAATTAGCCAAATAGCAACTGCTTCCTCGATGCCTCTCTCCTTCTCTCCTCTCTCTCCCGCTCTCTCCGACCCTCCCTGTCCTTCTGAGCATGTGCGATGACTCTTGAACTCTCCAAATGTGGCAAAAAAATTGACCCCCCCCCAAAAAAAATCCCACACATGCGCACAATAGCGTTGCTAGGGAAACTTTTTTTTTTGGGACTTCCGTTTGACTTCTTTTTTTTGGGCGATCATCAGATCGCTGAGAAATCAGATCGCCCATTTGACATCGCTGGGGTAAGGCCAAGTGGAAAATCGCAAAAAATAAATGGGCCTTATGCTGGTGATCAGCACGGGCGATACATCTCACATTGCTGGAATAAGGCCTAGCCACCTAGTGGAAAGTCTAGCCCATAGAAAATTGGTGCAGGTGTAGGCCATTTGGCCCTTCGAGCCTGCACCACAAGATCATGGCTGATCATGCAACTTCAGTACCCCATTCCTGATTTCTCTCCATACCCCTTGATCCCTTTAGCTGTAAGGGCCACATCTAACTCCCTTTTGAATATATCTAACATTGACCTCAACAACTTTGTGGTAGAGAATCCCACAGGTTCACAATTCTCTGGGTGAAGAAGTTTCTCCTCATCTCGGTCCTAAATGGCTCACCCCTTATCCTTAGACTGTGATCCCTGGTTCTGGACTTCCCCAACATCGGGAACATTCTTCCTGCATCTAACCTGTCCAATCCCATCAGAATTTTATACGTTTCTATAAGGTCCCCTCTCATTCTTCTAAATTCCAGTGAATATAAGCCTAGTCGATCCAGTCTTTCTTCATATGTCAGTTCTGCCATCCCAGGAATCAGTCTGATGAACCTTCGCTGCACTCCCTCAATAGCAAAGATATCCTTCGTCAGATTAGGAGACCAAAACTGTACACAATATTCAAGGTGTGGCCTCACCAAGGCCCTGTACAACTGTAGTAAGACCTCCCTGTTCCTATACTCAAATCCTCTCACTATGAGGGCTAGCATGCCATTTGTCTTCTTCACTGCCTGCTGGACCTGCATGCCAACTTTCAATGACTGATGTACCATGATACCCAGGTCTCGTTGCACCTCCCCTTATCCTAATCTGTCACCATTCAGATAATATTCTGCCTTCCTGTTTTTGCCACCAAAGTGGATAACCTCACATTTATCCACATTATACTGCATCTGCCATGCATTTGCCCACTCACTTAACCTGTCCAAGTCACCCTGCAGCCTCTTAGCATCCTCCTCACAGCTCACACTGCCACCCAGCTTAGTGTCATCTGCAAACTTGGAGATATTACATTCAATTCCTTCGTCTAAATCATTAATGTATATTGTAAATAGCTGGGGTCCCAGCACTGAACCTTGCGGTACCCCACGAGTCACTGCCTGCCATTCTGAAAAGGACCCATTTATTTCTACTCTTTGCTTCCTGTCTGCCAACCAGTTCTCTATCCACGTCAATATATTACCCCCAATACCATGTGCTTTAATTTTGTATACTAATCTCTTGTGTAGGACCTTGTCAAAAGCCTTTTGAAAGTCCAAATACACCACATCCACTGGTTCTCCCTTGTCCACTCTACTAATTACATCCTCAAAAAATCCTTGAAGATTTGTCAAGCATGATTTCCCTTTCATAAATCCATGCTGACTTGGACCGATCCTGTCATTGCTTTCCAAATGCGCTGCTATTACATCTTTAAGAATTGATTCCAACATTTTCCCCACTACCAATGTCAGGGTAACCAGTCTATAATTCCCTGTTTTCTCTCCCTCTTTTTTTAAAAAAGTGGGGTTACATTAGCTACCCTCCAATTCATAGGAAATGATCCAGAAACTATAGAATGTTGGAAAATGACCACCAATACATCCACTATTTCTCGGGCCACTTCCTTAAGTACTCTGAGATGCAGACGATCAGGCCCTGGGGATTTATCGGCCTTCAATCTCATCAATTTCTCTAACACAATTTCGTGACGAATAAGGATTTTCTTCAGTTCCTCTTTCTCATAGATGACCTGGAAGAAGGGACAGAGTGTAGTGTAACAAAATTTGCAGATGGCACAAAGATTAGTGGGAAAGCGGGTTGTGTAGAGGACACAGAGAGGCTGCAAAGAGATTTGGATAGGTTAAGCGAATGGGCTAAGGTTTGGCAGATGGAATACAATGTCGGAAAATGTGAGGTCATCAACCTTGGAAAAAAAAACAGTAAAAGGGAATATTATTTGAATGGGGAGAAATTACAACATGCTGTGGTGCAGAGGGACCTGGGGGTCCTTGTGCATGAATCCCAAAAAGTTAGTTTGCAGGTGCAGCAGGTAATCAGGAAGGCGAATGGAATGTTGGCCTTCATTGCGAGAGGGGTAGTGTACAAAAGCAGGGAGGTCCTGCTGCAACTGTACAGGATATTGGTGAGGCCGCACCTGGAGTATTGCGTGTAGTTTTGGTCACCTTACTTAAGGAAGGATATACTAGTCTTGGAGGGGGTACAGAGACGATTGACGAGGCTGATTCCGGAGATGAGTGGGTTACCTTATAATGATAGATTGAGTAGACTGGGTCTTTACTCGTTGGATTTAAGAAGGATGAGGGGTGATCTTATAGAAACATTTAAAATAATGAAAGGGATAGACAAGATAGAGGCAGAGAGGTTGTTTCCACTGGTCGGGGAGACTTGAACTAGGGGACACAGCCTCAAAATACGGGGGGAGCCAATTTTAAAACCGAGTTGAGAAGGAATTTCTTCTCCCAGAGGGTTGTGAATCTGTGGCATTCTCTGCCCAGGGAAGCAATTAAGGCTAGCTCATTGAATGTATTCAAATCACAGATAGATTTTTAACCAATAAGGGAATTAAGGGTTATGGGGAGTGGGCGGGTAAGTGGAGCTGAGTCCACGGCCAGATCAGCCATGATCTTGTTGGGTGGCGGAGCAGGCTCGAGGGGCTAGATGGCCTACTCCTGTTCCTAATTCTTATGTTCTTATTTCCGGAACCAAAGTGAAGACAGAACCAAAGTATTTGTTCAATTGGTGTGCCATTTCTTTGTTCCCTATTATAAATTCACCAACATTATGCAGGTACAGCAAGCAATCTGGAAGGCAAATGGAATGTTTGCCTTTATTGCAAGGGGGATGGAGTATAAAAGCAGCGAAATCCTGCTATAACTGTACAGTGTATTGGTGAGGTCACACCTAGAGTACTGCGTACAGTTTTGGTCTCCATATTTAAGCAAAGATATACTTGCATTGGAGGTTGTTCAGAGAAGGTTCAGTAGGTTGGGCCTATACACATTGGAGTTGAGAAGAATGAGAGGTGATCTTATCTAAACATATAAGATAATGAGTGGGCTTGACAAGGTGGATGCAGATAGGATATTTCCACTCATGGGGGAAACTAAAACTTGGGGACAGAGTCTCAGAATAAGGGGCCGTCCTTTTAAAACTGAGATGAGGAGGAATTTCGTGTCTCAGAAGGTTGTAAATCTATGGAATTTTCTGCCCCAGAGAGCTGTGGAGGCTGGGTCATTGAATATATTTAAGGCAGAGATAGACAGATTTTTGAGCAATAAGGGAATGAAGAGTTATGGGGAGCAGGCAGGCAACCATGATCTTATTAAATGGCGGAGCAGGCTCGAGGGGCCAAATGGCCTACTCCTGCTCCTATTTCTCCTCTTCTCCCGATCTCTCTAATCTCCTTCAGCTCCCCCCCCCCCCCAGGTATCTGCACTCCTGTAATTCTGTTCTCTTGAGCATTCCTGATTATAGTCACTCCACAATTGGTGGCTGTGCCTGCTGTTGCCTCGGCCCTATGCTCTAGAATTCCTTGCCTAAACCTCTGTACCTCTCTTTCTTCCTTTTAAGACGCTCCTTAAAATCTACCTCTTTGACCAAGCCTTTGGTCACCTGCCCTAATTTCTCCTAATGTGGCTTGTTGTCAAATTTTTTGTCTTGTACTCCTGGGAAGCGTCTTGGGACGTTTTACTACATTAAACGCGCCATATGAATACTTGTTATATTATACTCCACCTGCCATCTTTTTACCCACTCATTTAAAATGTCTGTATACCTTTGCAGGTTCTTTGTGTCCTCTTCACAGCTTACTTTCTCACCTAGCTTTGTATCATCAGCAAACTTGGATACATTGCCCTCGGTCCTTTCATCTGTCATTAATATAGATTGGAAATAGCTGAGACCCAAGCAGTGATCCTTGCGGCACCCCACTAGTTGCAGCCTGCCAACCAGAAAATGACTCTTTTATCCCTACTCTCTTTTTGTCCATTAATCAGTCCTCTTGTCCATGCTAATACACTACCCCCAACCCTTATCTTGCATAGCAACCTTTGTGTGGCACCTTATTGAATGCCTTTTGGAAATCCTCACTGGAGCCCTTTATTAGCTGTTACTTATAGGTGAGTGCTTGAAAATTGGCTCCTCCTATTAACATCAATTTATTTTTCAATTGCTTCCTCAAGATTTATTACTCCTTGTGCTGCCTTTAAAATAAATTTTTTTTACTCCTTTGTTTAGTTGAGTCCTGTACTTGCACACCATTCTCGAAGTTTGATGGAGCGGTGTGCACTCAGTAAGGTAATTCACTGTCTTGCCACCAATACTGAAATTTCTTGCTGATGTCTACGATGGAGACTATCAAAACTCCTGGATATTGCGATTTTCAGTATCTGAGTATGGATGACATTCGATTAATTTTGTAGACCTGCGAGCTCTCTAGAATAGTGACCAGCTCCCTCACCAGTGCTTTGCAACTTTTCTGTAACAATAGATATTGCCCCACAAATCTCCTAGTCATGACATCCCAAATTGCACAAAGCTTGTGATTTCTGAGCCTTTGAAGCCAGGGATGTGTTTGTTTTTAAACTTGTTTGGTAAATAATTGTGCAATGTGGAATGGTACTGAATCGGTAAAGAAGAAATCAAGCAGTTTTTTTGAACAAATGATTTAAGTGGCCTGTTGCTGCAATGGCTTTAAACCTCAAATCGGGGTGAAGTGCTGTTTACATTGTACACATCTGGGGCAAAAGTTTCCGCCCTCGAGGTGCGCTGATTTTCTGGAATAAAAAGGGCGCCTAAAACTTACCTTGTGATTCTGCGAGCTCCTCAGGATGTCTTCGTGCTCGGTGTGGCGCAGCACAAGGAGTTGGGGGCGGAGCCAGGTCCCGGCGCTGAAAACAGTGCCGTGACCTCTGCACATGCGCGTTAGAGTGCATGTGCAGTAACTCCTCGCCCCCGAGGCTGTGTGGTAGGGTCCCGAAGCACGCCGCCCTAGCCCTGGCCGAATGAGCTCCCAGGGCGACGATCGGGACCTGGAATTCCTAACATTTGATTAAGTGATTTGTTAATCTGTATTCCCATAACCTATCTAGAACATTTGTCATGATGACTTCAAGCACTAGGTGTATGACAGAAATTGGATAGCAAAATAGCATTTTGGGGGGTATATTCTTTGTTCAGAGTCATTGTATGAATCCCAAGTGTGGAAAAATGTCCCCAGTGCATTTTTCCGGGCATTGGACATGTAAAATAATAAATTCTTTTGGAGATTTAGAAGGCTGCAGTTTGATCAAGGTTAACATGACATGACATCCCAAATTGCACAAAGCTTGTGATTTCTGAGCCTTTGAAGCCAGGGATGTGTTTGTTTTTAAACTTGTTTGGTAAATAATTGTGCAATGTGGAATGGTACTGAATCGGTAAAGAAGAAATCAAGCAGTTTTTTTGAACAAATGATTTAAGTGGCCTGTTGCTGCAATGGCTTTAAACCTCAAATCGGGGTGAAGTGCTGTTTACATTGTACACATCTAGGGCAAAAGTTTCCACCCTCGAGGTGCACTGATTTTCTGGAATAAAAAGGGCGCCTAAAACTTACCTTGTGATTCTGCGAGCTCCTCAGGATGTCTTCGTGCTCGGTGTGGCGCAGCACAAGGAGTTGGGGGAGGAGCCAGGTCCCGGCGCTGAAAACAGTGCCGTGACCTCTGCACATGCGCGTTAGAGTGCATGTGCAGTAGCTCCTCGCCCCCGAGGCTGCGTGGGAGGGTCCCGAAGCACGCCGCCCTAGCCCTGGCCGAATGAGCTCCCAGGGCGACGATCGGGACTCGGGCCTTCGTCCCTTCTGTTCAGCTCCTGTTTCCCCTCCCCATGTCCTTGGCGGGGCCCGCCCGGCATCTTGCTGGGGGCGGGCCCCGCCCGAAGTCTTCGGTGGCCCGGCCAGGCATCTACGTAGTTGGCATGTCCCGTTCAGCCTCCCGCTCCCTCCCCCCTCTCTCCCACCACCCCCCCTTCCCCTCTCCCACCACTCCCCCCACCCCCCTCTCCCACCACCCCCTCCGTGTTTCTGACAGAGAGAGAGAGAGTCTGGGGGGCCCTGTCCCGGCACGCTGTTGGAGGGCTGCAGTAGGTGAGTAGAAACTTAATTTTTTATTTCTTGATTTTTAAATTAAAAAAAATTTGTATTGATTTTATCATTTATTATTGATGATGGCTCTATTTGCAAAAGTGAAATGTTTAATGTTTGTAAACCCCCCTCTCTTTTCCACCCCCCCCCCTTCCTGCCCAATCTCTCGTTCCCTACGCCTGATTTATAAGTGTAGGCAAGGTTTTTCTGAGCGTACAAAAATCTACAATTACTCCATAAGTTTTTGCTGCCTAAACTTGCAAAACAGGTGGAAGTGGCTGGACACGCCCCCTTTTGGAAAAAAAATCTGTTCTAAAATGAAACTATTCTAACTCACTAGAACTGGAGTGAACTAAATGCCGAGAATTGCAATTTCTAAGATGCTCCATTCTAAACTAGTTGCTCCAAAAAAAAAAGGAGCAACTCGGGCCGAAACTTGAGCCCCCAGTTTTGTCCTTTTTAGCTCATTGTAGTTTTTTTAACCGACCATGGTTTTGTTTCTCTTCCTTTCAAATGTATCTGTGCGTTTACCAGATTCTGTCAATAAATAAGATTCTAGCCTTTGCCATTGGAATGATAATGGTTTTGCATACAATAGGCATTTATTGTGGAGTTGAATGACCCTGCAGGTGGTGAAAGCTGTATTGGGATATTATAGGCAGTGAAGCCAACCTTGCTAGCAATTCAACTGGAGCTATCTATTCTAATCCTATTTCTCTATATTTTGCCCGTATCATTTTATGATCTTTATTTTCAAATGATACTTAATCAGTTCCTATTTTAAATTATGTTCTAGTTTTTGCCATGATGGCTTGTTCTCTTTATATGAGAAGGCTCACTATTTGAGTACTGCTCGAGAATCAACTCGTACATCATCTTTCTATGTAGTATTGGTGTTATTTAATTGGGAGAATTTTCCAAATGAGAGATGTGATTGAGGATTGGTGTGTTTGGTTACCAACTATTCAATAATTCACCTGGCCAGATTGGATGAGAATCCACTCTTCCATTTCAACTAGAAACACATTCTCTGTGGGTGGTTTAAATACTTAAAATTTAATTTAATAATTGAACTATCCATGTTGAAATTTTCAGTAATCATATGTTCCAACAGCATTTGAATGTTATAATAAAAAGTCACCATAAGGTGGCAGTCAGAGCATTGGAATTGTGCAGCTGTAGAGTTAAAAGATGCTTGGAGAAAGTGATCAAATGAATGTGCAGTACTAGAGATCTACCGTGGCATTGCTTATGGGTACTGTCGCACCTGGTGTACTGTGGTGACGTTTTGCTGCTCAACAGGCAAATTCCAACTAATTGTAGCTACTTTTAAACTGGTGAGATCAATCAAAAGGCATTTGTAAATCTTTTATAGGTCCAACATCAGTGACTGGAATCTGTTGGCACCTGTAAAGAATCGTAGAACATGACAAATTTGAGACAAGATCATCCATCTATCTCATGCATTTCCCTTGACATTGCTCATGATGAATTCTAGGATGTTTCATGCTAAGTTTCATAGTGTACTAACAGGACCACTGATTTATGGAGACTGTCAAATTGAATTTTTATTGGTGTAACTGATATTTTTGGGCTTGAACTCTGCATATTTGTATGGAAATTAAATCGGGAGACTTTACAATTAAATGTTAGTTTAACTTGTAGATAATTTTCTATGCTTTTCTTTTTAAAGTGCAGGATACAGAGGCTGCTTCAGATTGCAGATAAATAGGAGTTGGGTTGTAGGAACTATATAGCTGTAGTGAGCAGTTGGGTGCATTTGGGGTATTGGGAAAGTGGTTCTGGGATTTGTAAACGCTGGAGGATATAGAGACCTTGGAGAGCTAGGAATGAGAATGTGGAATCACTGGGAGGGGCAGTCGTGATTTTTAGGAGCAATGGGAGAAGGCTAGCAAGATCTGTCTGGCATGGGAGAGGGAATTTGGGGTCATAAGCAGTCCCTCTGAATCGAGGAAGACTTGCTTCCACCCTTGGCATGAGTTCGTGGGTGGCTGTACAGTCCAATACGAGAACCACAGTCTCTGTCACAGGTGGGACCGACAGCGGTTGAGGGGAATGAGTGGGCAGGGAGCCTGGTTTGCCTCACGCTCCTTCCGCTGCCTGCGCTTGATTTCTGCATGCTCTCAGCGACGATACTAGAGGAGCTCAGCGCCCTCCCGGGTGCACTTTCTCCACTTAGGGCGGTCTTTGGCCAGGGACTCCCAGGTGTCAGTGGGGATGTCGCACTTTATCAGGGCGGCTTTGAGGGTGTCCTTGTAATGTTTCCTCTGCCCACCTTTGGCTCGTTTGCCGTGGATGAGTTCCGAGTCGTGCGTTTGCTTTGGGAGTATCTTGTCTGGCACGCGAACTATGTGGCCTGCCCAGCGGAGCTGTGTGGTCAGTGCTTCAATGCTGGGGATGTTGGCCTGGACGAGGACGCTAATGTTGGTGCGTCTGTCCTCCCAGGGGATTTGTAGGATCTTGCGGAGACATCACTGGTGGTATTTCTCCAGCGACTTGAGGTGTCTACTGTACATGGTCCATGTCTCTGAGCCATACAGGAGGGCGGGTATTACTACGGCCCTGTAGACCATGAGCTTGGTGACAGTTTTGAGGGCCTGGTCTTCAAACACTCTTTTCCTCAGGCGGCCAAAGGCTGCACTGGAGGCGGTATTGGATCTCGTCGTCAATGCCTGCTCTTGTTGATAGGAGGCTCCCAAGATAAGGGAAGTGGTCCACATTGTCCAGGGCTGCGCCGTGGATCTTGATGTTTTGGGGGCAGTGCTGTGCAGCGAGGACAGGCTGGTGGAGGACCTTTGTCTTACTGATGTAAGGCCCATGCTTTCATACGCCTCGGTAAATACGTCGACTATGTCCTGGAGTTCAGCCTCTGTGTGCACAGACGCAGGCGTTGTCCGCGTACTGTAGCTCGACGACAGAGGTTGGAGTGGTCTTGGACCTGGCCTGGAGATGGCGAAGGTTGAACAGCTTCCCACTGGTTCTGTAGTTTAGTTCCACTCCAGCGGGGAGCTTGTCAACTGTGAGGTGGAGCATGGCAGCGAGGAAGATTGAGAAGAGGGTTGGGGCGATGACGCAGCCCTGCTTGACCCCGGTCTGGATGTGAATTGGGTCTGTGATGGATCACGGCCTGCATGTCGTCATAGAACAGGCGGAGGATGCTGGTGGGAATCCTGGGATGTGGAAGAGGGGTCCTGCATGTGGGAGGTTCAACTTGGATGTGGTGGAAGGGCCTGGAAACATTGGGAAGGGGGCTGGCTGGGTGTGAGAGTATGTGGAGGGGGCTGCTGACAAAACTGCAGTGATAGTGGTTTTTGTGGCAGGCAGACAGTGGGTGGAGCAGTATGGGTGCTCAGTGTAGGGTGATTGGGAGCAATGATGGGCGGCAGGAGGGAACTGCGGGAGGATACAGTGACACGGACAAACTTGTGTTTAAAATGCAACTGAGTACAGATATTTTAAATAATACAGATCTCCCCACTTCTGTTGAGAGACTTTTATTCAACAAATTCCCCATTCCCTGTGGTTGCCAAACTCCCCACTGACTGGACCCCACGCCAATTTCAAAGAAGTATTGAACTGGCTTCTGCACTTTTACTGTGTGCGGGGCTTGAAGACTTGATTATTTATAGGTAGGCCTCCTGTTGACAATTTATTATTTATCTGCATACTAAAATGGCCACAGGGAATATATTTATAAAGCCGACTTGGGGGTTTCTTTACTTGTTTTTAATAAAGACTTTCTCAATTTCTCTTTCTTTTAAGTGAACCTTAGCTCCCTATGTCTGAATGTATAAATTTGCCCAGATGTTGAGGTGAATTTGTGGCATGCCCAGGAAATAAGCAGACAACCCACTTCAGGTTATTGCTGTTGTTTTTTTTTTGAAATTCGTAGCCAATCGTTCCAATTCTTTGTCAAATCACAAACGCCAGAGGTCACCTTGCACACGCCAAGGATCACTCTGCGCCAATGCTCTTAGCCAAAAGGCCTAGAGCCACTGCACCGTTCCTGGAAGTACTGCAATACCAGGTTCGTGCCATGGAGGTGGATGGGTCAGGTCCCCCACACACTGGTTTTATCACGCGCTTCCATGTGATTCTCCTTATCACCAGAAGGTGGTAGAGTAAGCCCACAATTTATGCTTGAACTGACAGACATATTTAATAAACAGTGAAAGAACAAGCAAATATTAACAGTAACACTGCACATTTTTTTTCTTGATTTAAGTTTAGCCAGATTCTTGTGTCGTAGAAAATAAATATCCTACACCTCTGTGCTAAACTTGTAATCCATGATATTCTTGCGTAGTGGTTCTTTGTTTATGGATGGTATCTGGTTTGACTCTTTCTTTTGAAGGCTGCAGCCAGACTCTGATTTGGAAAAGACAGACTAATAAATAACTTCAAAATTAAACAGTGAAGTGGAGCAAGTGAATTTAAATAACTAACTGTTCAATTCAAAAAAGAACAGCCAATCGAGCAGATATTTGAACAAATTCCAAAAGATGTTTGTATTTGAATTAAATGACCTGACCCCTCCCTCTCTTTGAAGAACTGACCTAATATGTCCTTACTATACAGTATAAATGCACACGAGGCCCATACTTGAAAGAAGGTCACTCTGTGACCAGTTACCTGTATTACCAAGACCTCAAGTGATGAAGGTGGGTGGAGCTTCCCCTTTTATACCTGAGAGTCCAAGTTAGGAGTGTCTCTCACAAGTTCACCACCTAGTGGTCAATGTTCTCAAGGTGTACAACTTAGGTCAGCTTATACATGGGTTACAATGATAGTTGAATGCATGACATGACCAAACTAAGATGGGATATTATTTCTGTGACTGTGAATTAAATAAAGAAACCATTACCATGTTAAAGCAGAACTGTTTTGTTATTATCACAAGCTCTATTCATTGTATTTTTTTCAGTGCTGGGCTTCTGGAGCTGCAGTTAGGGGGACCAAGCTAAGGGTCTGTCACATTGGAAGAATCAGCCCATCAGAGGCAAGTATAAGTAGACTCAAACCGCAGAAGGACAATTTTTAATGTGACTGAAATAGGCGTGGCGGGAAAGGTGTTACAGGAAGTAAGTGTGACATTTACAGGGATTAATATATAAAGGGAGATATATATTGGCTTCCACAGTCAACCACTTGGGCTTAACCTGGTGGTGCTCACTCAGCCGTAGTACTGTCCTTTTTATCTTCCATCCAGTCAGTATCTATGATTGCATTTTTCTACCTCCAGAACTTTCCTCGCTTGTGCCTTACCCCTCTCCCGTTGGCCTCAATTACCCTGAGAATCAATTTCTCTAACTCTTGTCTTGACGCCTGCACTTTTCACAAACTCCAGTTGATCTTGAGTTCTCATTCACAGGTTCCTGCACACCCATTATCTCAGTCCTTGCCACTTGCTATTGACTCTCTCTCTCTCTCTCTCCCAGCACATTGTTTCACTGTCTGCTTCCTCATTTTCAAATCCCTCTACTTTGTCTCGGCCCATCATATTTAAGTGTCTCTAGCTTTTATGTCTCAATGCACATCCACGGCTATATTACTGCTTGTTCCCCACTCCCCCTGTTCGCTGGTAAGAGCTTCCCTCCCTTCAGTGACTATTCCTTGTTCTCTTAAAACCTCTTGGCCTTGCTACCTATCTTTCTCATCTCTTTGGTGATGCTTTTGGTTCCTCCTTCTCCATTAATTTAACCTTTCTCCTGCCAAGTGGCTTCCTTTTTCCCTCCTAAAGTGCTCGAAGATGATCTACATGAAAGGAGCTATAAAAATGCATGTTATATTATATGCTAAATGATGATTTTTGTTCTTCAAAGAGAGCATCCTCCTCGCACTGTTCCCTTCATGCATTTGCGGGGGGAGCGGATGGGGAGTGTGTAATGTAGAGTTTAATTTTGTTTCACTGGATAAAATTGGTCAAAATGAACTGACATTTCATGTGCATGTTTTGTATTCTGCTGTATGCAGATATTCAATATATTAAAAGAAGCTGCATTAAGTGGCTACCGAGAAAGTGTCCTAATTTGCAGTGAGGTATAGCGGATGCATCTGAAAATTGAAGAAGCCACTATGTGGTAGGTAATCCACAGGGTCTAGACACTGCAGGTGATTAGAGATTGTCCTGTCACCTTTGGGATTTGAGTTCCTAGCGTCCCTAGTGTGGTTCCAAATTGGCAGTTTCAGAAAATGAATGGTGCTTTTTTGAAGTTGGGTGAAATGCATTGGTGGGAAATTATAGGAAACTTCATTCTGCATGTAACTATACTGTAATCTGATTGTATGGATGCCAAAAATGAAAAGTGTTCTATTTCTCTAGCACTTAACATCCCTGACCACCTCTGTCCATTATTTTGAAAGTGATGCAAATTCTTGTTAATATTATAGGTATAGTCAGTCGAAGGCTACATTTGTAGTGTGATTGCATCACAAATGGCCACTGTCACATCCCATAGCTTGTTAACCTATGTTGAAGAGGAGAATATCACTGCTTTTAAGGCATTGCTGGAGAAGTACAAGGATGTGGATGAAAGAAATGAGGTAGGAAGTTATTTATAATAACAGTGCTTTTCCCCCCCATTTTTTTATTTTCATTGTACTGAAATATGCTGGAGATGTTTAAAAATGCATGTTTCCGCTAACTAAAGTAGTTACATGTTCCTTTACTTTTCATTTTTAATTAAAAATTACCTGAGGAGAGAGAACCTTACAATGTCAGCTAACATGGGAGCCAGAAAAGGAAGTTGGGTGATCAGCAGTTTGTTGGGAATAGGGTCAAGGGAGCAGGAAGTGGGTCTCATGGACAAGATGAGCGCAGAGGTCATGAGGGGAGATTGGAGAGAAACTGGTGTGAGTTCAGGGCTAAAGCTAGGGCAGGGAGGAACCTTAGAGGAAGTATGGCCTGGTGGGCAAGTGGAAGGAAGGGAGAGAATTGGCAGAGGCAGCTGAACAGATGGTCTCAATCTTGGAGACAAAGAAGTCCATGAGCTCCTCACACTTATTGTCTGAGGTGAAGGTGGAGGAGATTGGGGAGAGGGGTTTAAGAAGATGGCTAACAGCAGAGAATAGAAGCCGGGGTTTATCGTTGCATTCAGAATTGCATTGTCATCTTAGCTCCCTGCTTTAGTTTCTACTAGAGTAAATATAAAAAGACAGTCCAAATTCAAAGTTTAACTACTCTGCTATTTTTTTAATGTTGGGTAAGTGCTTAGCATTGGGAGCCAGAGTCTTTGGTTTTCTTAGTGATGTAAAGCTTTGTGAATTTGTTTATCCAGTCATGTGGGTGTGGCCACAATTATAGGCTGCTGTCAGACTGGAGCCTGAGGTCTGTCACACCCACACTGTTGACTGACCACTCTTAAGGTAAACAAATGCAACAGTGTTGGCAATTAAGTAGAATTTTGGGATAATGCCCCCTCTTTTTCTCCCTCAAATCCACCCTCAAAAGTTGGGAAATGCTTCACATTTTTTAAGTGAGGCATTACAGCTTTAAACTGTAAAAATACTTTACATTTTAAAATACTACATTAATCATTCTTAATAAAGAACATGTTCAGGCATGCTTAGAAATAAGTTTGAGATGAGACAGCTGATCTTCATTTAATATCGTAACCTGTTGGAGAGGCATGTTCGTTGATCAGTCTATTTGTTTGCTTTGCTACATGCTCTTAAGTGTAAAATGCCTAAAAGATACAAGGTATGTTTGTATGTTATAATAAAAATACTTAAAAAGCTTCAATGAATATAAAACTTTTGTTGATTTTTGGTAATAAGTTGAACATTGGATCTTTGTGATATTGATTAAGGATTTTACATTGCAGAGTGGGCAGACTCCATTAATGTTGGCTGCAGAGCAAGGGAATTTGGAGATAGTGCAAGAATTGCTCAAGAAAGGAGCTAACTGCAACCTGGAAGATGCTGTAAGTACTTTTATTGTAATAATAACTGAGTAACTATAAAATTGTTTGTGTTTTGTTTAAACTACGTATTTTAAAAATCACTCTTGCAATTCTTTCTTTCCTTGGCAGGATAACTGGACAGCCCTTATTTCAGCTGCAAAGGAAGGACATTTTGAAATTATGAACGAGCTCATTAATTTCAGTGCGAATCTGGAGCACAGAGATATGGTGGGTTTAAAGCAAAATATGCTGTCTTTATTTGCAGTGATGGAAAGAAACATGTCTGATCATGAGTTATGTAGAGCAGTCTATGTAGTTGTCTGTGAGATAGCTATTCTTGGCTGTTTGAATAAAGAGGATAACTATTTTTGATGGTTGGGATTATTAAAGACTGAATTTGTCACAATCCGAACAAGCAGTATTTTTTAAATAAACCAAATTGACAAAGATTAACAAAGGGATTTGTGTTGCATATAATTAGAACTGCCTAGGCAAGTCAATAATAAAGACCCTCACTGTTTGCATGTGATGCACGACACAGAACATTTTGACCAAGGCTTTTGTAGGGATTTGTTTCTAATATAACTAGGTTAGAATGCTAATTTTAGTGTGTGGTATTTAAACCGTGCCATGGTGTAACATGTTGGAGTGCAAGTAAACTGCACCACGGAGTGAGTAGGATATGAATTCTTATGATTCCTACACTTCGAATTCTGATCTCAGTAAAGCCAGCGTGAGTGAGGTGATGGCAAGTGGAGGACGGCAGTTTGCTTCTGGCTGATGTTCCATATAAACTTATTCCATGTAAATCTATTTTGAAAGATGCTTCTGAACCAGTCGTTTGCCTTTCTGTCTTCCAAATCAAGAATAGTGTTGGGGAGAATAATGATTGGAAGAAGAGAAAAATGTCTTGCTCCAAAAGAACATTACTTACAAGGCTGTTTATATTACAGCCATAAAATGTTTTCTGTCAGCCTAAATGCAAAGTGTAATCGTGCTTTCAGTTTGTATTGGTAACTTGAATCCTGCACTGCAATAGCTAACATGGTGTCTAGGGTTCCCTCTAACAACTTTATTTTTTTAAAACTATATAAAGGTGGGAAGAATAAAACAGAACCATGTTTAAGGAGAATGCTGCAATATATTATTCATATGAGGTATATACAAATTAAAAGTTGAGCTGAACAAATGCTTTGGATCATTGTTATAAAAGTTAGGATTAGTCTATGGGTTCGTAAATAGATGCATGGGAAGTTTGATTTTGAATCCATTTTTTAGGAATGAATCATACTTTTAGATGTTTTTCCTAAACTTTGCATATAGTGGTTAACATTATTTAATGATACTACAGACTTGCCTGCAACTTGCTGCTTTTAACTCCGTGTCATTTTTATGAGTAGAAAAAAATATGTAACTTTTTAAAAGCTGCCTACTTTTTATTTTGGATGTTGCAGGGTGGCTGGACTTCCCTTATGTGGGCAGCATACAAAGGTCATGCAGAAATTTCAAGACTACTTCTTGAGAAAGGTGCAAACTCAAATATTACTGGTCAGGTGAGCAACTTATCTCCGAATTATGTTGGAACCAACAATTTATTGCATGTAGCGATACCATATTTTTCTTTTGATATACATGATTTCAGTGGATTTGATTTAGGTTTGTAGATTTTATGTTACACTCAGCTAAATCAAGCACACATTCGACATGAAATTTAGAACGATCTGTCTGAGATTTGCAGATAATTGATGCAAACTGTACAGTGCATGATTAATTATAACACTTCATGAAATGTTTCTTTTTTTCCCCACACGGAAAAGATCTTTAATTACTGGATCTCATTGTTCCATCTTGGGTCTCTGTAATGGTGATTTCTGCCAAAGGCTGAGAAAAAAGAATATTGTTTTTGTTTTTTGAGAAAGTGATGGGCTATGCTTTTGAGGGGAATTTGTATTTAAATTTATGTATTGATTTGAAATTTGGTGTCCTGAGAATTGGTAGAACTAAAACCATTGCCTACATCTAGAATTTGTTTAATCTTTTGAGAAAAGAAGGGATGGCCCTTTTTTGTGGTGGGGGGGTGGGGTGGTGGGAGGGCAGGGGTAGTTGAGTGGGTTGGTGTACTACATCTTAACTATTGCTCGAAATTTGACAATGGATCAAAAATACTACTTGGATCTTGAATTTTGTAAAGTTTTTTTTAGCCTTTCCATTTTTAAATCATCATTATAGTAAATAGCATCGAAGGAGAAAAGATTAGGACAAGGGAAAGCCATTGTCACATTTTGAGTTACCAAATTATGTCATGACAAGGAAACCATGGTGTAATATGTCAATAAATGCTACTGTTGAGCTAAATTTAGCTCTCAAGGGGTTAATTTCACAGGGCAGAGGCTCAAGTTAAGATATGAATGGGGGTCTGAACCAGTGTCCTGGTGACAATGAAAACTACTTTGATGTTCCAGTGATTGCTGTGATGACAACTCTCTCCATGTGAAACCAGTAGGTATAGTTGCTACATTAGGTTGGTAGATTCCGCTCTTGCGGAGTGGGTACTCGATTTGACTAAACTTTGACATGATTTGGGATTTTATTTGGGCGGAGAAAAAAAGAGAGCTGAAAAAGCTAGAGGCAACCAGACAGCAAATGAATGCGAAAAGGATTAAATATAGAAGAGAGTTCGAAAATTAACTTCAAGTAAAACAAGCTGATCCACTGATGTGGGGTAGTGCAACATCTTCAATATTTGTTATATTATACAAACTAGTTGTATTGATAGCAATAGGTGAATCTGATAACTAATTTCTGTATGTTTGCCTGATGGAAATAAAGTAGTGTAAAACATTTCAAGTTTTATCATGCCATGTGTTTACTCAGTCTGCCTTTTGAAGAGATTAAAGAAATACACATGCAAAAGATATTTATTTGGATCAAATCTCAAGGGGAAGCTATTGCAACACCCCTGGATTATGCAATTGTACGAGTAGATGTGAGTTAATTCCCATAACAGTAACACACTCAGACCA
Organism: Pristiophorus japonicus; assembly: GCF_044704955.1. Classification (NCBI taxonomy): domain Eukaryota; kingdom Metazoa; phylum Chordata; class Chondrichthyes; family Pristiophoridae; genus Pristiophorus; species Pristiophorus japonicus. The sequence continues at coordinate 56,300,087 of NC_091983.1, forward strand.
CTTGCAGGAGCAACTGACACTAGTGAACCCAAAAAGGTATCCATGGCGGACCTAAATTTGTAATGAGGTACTTAGCCTACTGAAGCTCATCATTATAGAATCGGACTTCCCTTCTAGCTTAGCATCCAAATACATTTTGGTTGCCCTTAATGGTTTGTCGCACAGCTACCCTGCCTGACATGCTATTCCAGCTATTTAGTCCATTTTGTTTGAAAGAAACTTTTGTTAATGTGTTTTACTTCAGTATATTTTTTAAACGCATACTTTGAGATTCATTTTTTGCATTTTTATATTTTCTCAATACCTTAATATGTTTCAGTAGTAGTCGGTTAATGAAGATTTTGCACTTTCGTTCACAGTATAGTGTTTACCCTATCATTTGGGCAGCTGGACGAGGGCATCATGAAATTGTTGAAATGCTACTGCAGCATGGAGCTAAAGTCAACTGTTCTGACAAAGTAAGTAGGCTCTACTGCTCTGATACAGTATGTATGTAATACATAACAAAATAAAACGCTTAATTTTAGCTTCTGCATAAAAATGTAATCTTCATGATTTGATAAATACAGAAAATCCAGATTGATAGATTCATATTAGAATTTCTTAGCTACGTGATTCAAGGAGACAGTTGAGGATGAATGGAAATGGAACTAGTGAAAATTGTAACCGGAGCTATTATAGTTATCTCTTCTAGTCAGTGTAATTATTGCTATAAAGTTGAGATTTATAATTTTGTTTTAAATTTTTCTATTGATGCCAGTATAATATGCCACATTCTGGGACAAAGTTCAGATGGGCAGGAAATTTTTCAAATCTTGCACCAATGGATTGCCTGGAAAATTGCACAGCAGTCATGTCATTATGGGCCTCCAATTACAAGATAATAGTAAATAAAGCAGTTTCTTTTCTGTAGTAAGGGACGGGGAAGACCCCATTGATGTCGTCCAAATTATTTCCTATCTCTAAACGTCATACTGTGATTATACCCGAGGTCTGAATTGTTAGGCTGTATGTAGAAGCCACAACTCTGTATTTGCAACATTTTTTTGTTTCCAGTTTACTCTTTTTATAAAGCTGTTGTCTTAAGACACGGTGCTATATGCATACAGGAGAACAATAGATTGCACAGAGTTAGGAGAGACCCACATTTTTTGAAAATAATTGGTCTCTTTTGTAAGCACTATGGAGGCTGCCAATATCCCTACTCTGCAGCAGACCTCCAAGAAAATCTCCACTTCAAATCTGGCACAATTCCATGATGGAGACTGGAGGGCGTGCCTCCATTATTAAAATGATCTTGTGGCTGGAAGGTCCAGTCAGTGGCACATCCTGCCCGAGATGCAGCCCAATGGAGCCGCAGAGGTTCCAGGCTGATTTGAGCCGATGGCATTCTGTGATACCGAGTTGCCATTTTGGTAGTTTCAATTATAAGAAAAGTGAGTGAAAATTGTTAACTGATATGGCACGCAGATAGGAGCTGTACAATCATCATCCTATATACTTACCAAAATAAGTTTTTTTTTAAGCACAGAATTATATTATGCAATGTTTGTTGTTTACGATTCTAAGATTCAATACATATAATTTAGATGCTTTCAGGATTTGTTTGCTTGTGTGTTTTGAAATTTGATCATAAGTTTCTATCTGCCCGCAGTATTGGAATGCCTACATGTTTAATATATTTGCCATAAAATGGTAACCTCTTTAGTGAAATGAATCCACTCCTGCAGCCATTTAGCAGTTAATTAAATTCTTCAAAGTGCTGGGCCCAAAATGCGGCTAATATTATACATTCAAGGTATTGGCACTGTATGGTGGAATATTCTATAATGGAAAATATTTGCAAACTATTCACAAGGAGCGCTTGAAAACTGTTTTGCCCTGTTGCAGCGTAATCATGTGGTTTGGTAGCCATTCTTGCTTCTGCTGTGATTTCCAGTCAGAAAGACTTTCCAACGGTGTCTGAAGCCCAGATTCCAAGAACTGGAAAAATGCTGTGCGTCTTCATTGTGGCTGATGGGCACACTTGAACTACACCCGTTCCAGACTTTTGTACCAGCTGTCATCATTTATATTCAATTTTCTTTGGGATTCTAAGATGTTGGGGAGATTCTGTCCACAATCATGGAACTGCCCCTTTTTGTGGGGTACGGTAGCATAATGGTTATATTACTGGATTAGTAATCCAGAGGCCTGGAAAAATCTAGGCGAACGAGAGTTCAAATCTGACCAGTGAATTTGAATTCATTTAAAAAAAAAAAAAATCTGGCATTAAAAAGCTGGTATCAGTAAAAATGGCCATGAAGCTGTTGAACTGTCGTAAAAACCCAACTGGATCATTAATGTCCTTTTTAGGGAACGAAACCTGTGATCCTTATCCGGTCTGGCCTATATGTTGACTGTTAATTGCCCTCTGAAGTGGCCTAGCAAGCTACTCCATTGTATCAAAGCGCTACAAAACATAAGATAAACCACATGGACCATTCGTCTGCGACCTAGGCATCGGACGCAACAAAGACACACCTAGCCCAGTCGACTCTGCAAAGTCCTCCTCGCTAACATCTGGGACCTGGTGCCAAAATGAGAAGAGCTGTCCCACAGACGAGTCAAGTAACAGCCTGACCTAGTAATACACTCAGAAATCGTACCTATAAGCCAACATCCCAGACTCCTTCATCACCATCAGAGGTGGGGGCATACTGCTATACAGTCGGGTGGGAGAGGCTCTGGCAGTCCTCAACATTGACTCCGGACCTCATGAAGTCTCATGACTTCAGGTCAAACATGGTCAACAAAACCTCCTGCTGATTACCACCCTCCCTCAGCTGATGAATCAGTACTCCTGAATGTTTAATACCATTTGGAGGAAGCACTGAGGGCAAGGGCACAGAATATACACTGGGTGGGGGAACCTCAGTGTTTCGGTAGTACCACAACTGACTGAGCTGGCCGTGTCTTGAAGGATGTTCAAAAAGGAGTTAGATGTAGTCCTTACTACTCGGGGGATCAAGGGGTATGGCGAGAAAGCGGGAATAGGGTACTGAAGTTGCATGTTCAGCCATGAACTCATTGAATGGCGGTGCAGGCTAGAAGGGCCGAATGGCCTACTCCTGCACCTATTTTCTATGTTTCTATGATGTAGCTGCCAGACTGGGCTTGTGGCCTGGAGGTAATAGAATCAGTATAAGGGAATAACCTTCTTGACCTCGACCTCACCAATCTACCCGTCACAGATGCATCTGTCCATGACAGTATTGGTAGGAGTGATCACTGTACTGTCCTTGTGAAGATCGAGTCCCATCTTCACACTAAGGACACCCTCCATTGTGACGTGTAACACTACCACCGTGCTAAGTGGGATTGATTTAGAAAAGATCTAGCAGCTCAAATCTGGGCCCACAGCGCCTCATTGATGCCATCAGCAGCAAAATAAATTGTATTCCACCACAATCTGTAACCTCATGACCCGGCATATCCCGCACTTCTGCATCACCATGACCAACACTGTCAATGAGGAGTGTGGAAGAGCAGTCCAGGAGTAGCCCCGCGCGTAACTGAAACTGAAGTGCCAACCTGATGAAGCAACAACACCGGACTATATGCATGCTAAGTAGCGGAAGCTACATGTTGTAGACCGAGCTAAACGATCCCACAGCCAACTGATCAGGTAAAAGCTCTGCAGTTCCCCTACATCTAGTCATGAATGGTGATGCACAGCGAAGCAACTTCTGGGAGGAGGGTGCTCCATAATCATCCTTATCCTCAGTGATGGCGGAGCCCAGCACGTGAGTGCAAAGGACAAGTCTGAAGTGTTCGCAACTATCTTCAGCCAGAAGTGCCAAGTGGCTGATCCTTCGTGGCCACCTCCTGAGGTCCCCACCATCACAGATGCCAATCTTCAGCCAATATGATTCCTCCATGTGATATCGAGAAAAGGCTGATTGCATTGGATACAGCAAAGGCTACAGGACCCGACAACATCCTGGCTGTAGTGCTGAAGACCTGTCCTGCAGAACTAGCCAAGCTATTCCAATATAGCTACAACACTGACATCTACCCGACAATGTGGAAAAATGCCCATGTATGTCCAACCCTCAAAAATCAGGACAAATCCAACCCAATACTGTATCCTCCCAGCCGACTCTCCATCATCGGCAATGTGAGAGGAGTAGTAGTCAGCAGTGCTATCAAGCGGCATTTACTGACCAATAACCTGCTCAACAATGTAGGTTATGCCAAGACCACTTAATTTCAGACCTCATTACAGCCTTGGTCCAAACATGGACAAAAGAGCTTAATTCTAGAAGTGAGGTGAGAGTGATTGCTCTTGACATCAAGATACCATTCAACTGAGTGTGGCATCAAGGAGCCCTAGTAAAACTGGTCACTGGTGATCGGGGAAAACTCGGCACTGGCTGGAGTGATACCTAGCACAAAGGAAGAGCGTTGTGGTTGTTGGAGGCTAATCATCTCCTTCCCAGGCTGCAAGAGTTCCTCAAGGCAGTTTCTTCTGCCCAACTATTTATCTGCTGCTTCATCAATGATCTCTCCATCGTACAGTCAGAAGTGGTGATGTTTGCTGATGATTGAACAGTGTTGAGCTCCATTTGCAATTCCTCAGATAATGAAGCAGTCCAAGTCTGTACGCAGCAAGATCTGGACAACATCCAGACTTGAACTGATAAGTGGCGAGTAACATATGTGCCACACAATCTGTGCCACACAATCTGTGCCAGACAATGACCATCTCCAACAAGAGAGTCTAACCACCTCCCCATGACATTCAATGACATTGGCATTACCTTTGCCGAATTCTCCCACCATCAACATCCTAGAGGTCGCCATTGATCAGAAGCTCAACTAGTCCAACCATGTAAATGCCGTGGCTACAGGAGCAGGTCAAAGGCATTCTGCAGTGAGACACTCGCCTCCTGTCTCTTCAATGCCTCTCTACCACTTGCAAGGCACAAGTCAGACGTCTGATGGAATAACACAACATTAAAGAAGTTCGACACCGTCCAGAATAAAGCTGTCTGATAGATCGGCAGCCTGTTACCACCTTATACATTCAATCCCTCCACCCCCCTTGCATCGTGGCTGGAGTGTGTAGTATCTACAGGGTGCATTGCAGCAACTTGCCAAGGCTTCTTTGACAGCACCTCCCAAACTCATCACCTTCCAAGTTTCCTTCCAAGTCACACACCGTCCTGACTCCCAATTTGGACATATATCGCTGATCCATCATTGTAGCTGGGTCAAAATCCTGGAACTCCCTACCTAACCACGCTGTGGGAGTACCTTCACCACATATGCAAGCGATTCAAGAAGAAGGGGTCACCACCACCTTCTCAAGCCCTCCAAGGAATGGGCAATAAACGCTAGCTTTGCTAGCAACACCCATATTCAGTATAGTTGACCCACTTCCTGTTTCCCCAACCCCGACTCCACCTTGCCAATATGATTTTTTTTCATCCACAGAACTCCATCCTCAATTTTGAGCTAATTTTCCAGCAGCAGTCCTCTCCCTCTGTTCTCCCCCTCCACCACCCCCTTCTCTACCCCTCTTTGTCCTCTGCTTCCTCTCCCATCCTCATTTAGCACTTCCTCTCCCCATATCCTCCATATACCAATGCAAAACCCAACTGGGACTGCATACTCTGGCTCATGATATCTATTGTATATAATTCATAGAATCATAGAATAATACACCACAGAAGGAGACCATTTAGCCAGTGCCTGGTCTCTGGAAGAGCTACCAATTGGTCCCACTCCCCTGCTTATTCCTCGTAGCCCTGCAAATCTTTTCTTTTCAAGTATTTATCCAATTATTGAACACTTTAAATATATTTGTGTTCTGTCTCCTCTGGGGGGAAAAAAATGGCTAGTTGGGTTGGGGACTTAGTTTTATAGTGCATGCAAAGGAAAGTCATATGTGATTGTCATAGCAATATCTGCATCTTCAAAGGACAAAGTCCCTCGGGGACTTGCTCACCAATCTGGAATAATGCTGCAGTATGTGGAGGAAACTTTAATTGGAAGAATGACGAACATCTTACAAGGAAAATAGCCAATCTTTCCAACTAACTTTCATGAATTGATGGGAGAACAAACTGCTTTTGGTGATATACAGGCAGTTATGAATGAACCATTCAGAATGAGAAAGGGTTAGATAACTTTTTCTCTTGTGTGATGTGATGATTCAGTCATTCTAATTGATTTTTAAATGGAAGATGAATTATTTGAAAAAGGATTTTAATCTATTTGCCAAGGTTTGAAACTTAAGTGGAAAAATAGTGGATGACCAGTTATTTGTTGAATATGTTTAAACAATTTGTTATTAAAGACTATCACAGAACTTTTTCACTTCCATTAAGCTCAATATTATTGGATATATCAAATGGATATGTAGCCAAAGTCTTACTGCAATAATTCTTGCAAAGTATTGATTTTATTGGAACTTCTGCCAGAACAGAGTGAAGTATTGTGCGCAAGAGATTTTTTAAAAAGTAATTGGCTATGGTTGAAGTTTAAACTACTGGAAATAGTTTTTCATATGGGGGTACTATAAAACAGAATTTCAAACATTGTGTTTAATTATTATTTAAATTTTATTTGTGTACAAAAGAATTCTAATTATGACTTCAGGGAGGCAGTACAATTGGGACTGAAGATGACCATGCCAACACTTAGCTAGTCCCACTCCCCTGCCCTTTCCTTGTAGCCCTGCAAACATTTTTCCTTCAGATACTTATACAACTTGAAAGATAAAATTGATTCTGCCTCCACTGTCCTTTCAGTCAGTGCATTCCATATCTTAACCACTCGCTGCGTGAAAAAGGTTTTCTTGCGCGCCTTTGGTTCTTTTTCCAATCAACTTAAATCTGTGTCCTCTGGTTCTCAGCCCTTCTGCCAATGGGAACAGTTTCTCTCTATCTACCCTGTCCAGACCCATCATGATTTTGAACACGTCTATCAAATTTCCCCTCAATCGTCTCTGCTCTCTAAGGAGAACAACCCCAGCATTGCGGCACTGGAGCTGCGGGTGGATTCACTCTGGAGCACCCGCGATCCTGAGGATATTGTGAATAGCACATTTAGTGAGTTGGTCAGACCACAGGTAAAGGATACACAGACAGATAGGAAATGGATGACCAACAGGAAGAGCAGTGGAAGGAAGGTAGTGCAGAGGTCCCCTTCGGTCATCCCCCTCCAAAACAGACACACTGTTTTGGGTATTGTTGGGGGGGGGGGGGGGGGATAACTCATCGGGGAAGGCAGCAGTAGCCAAGTCCATGGCACCGTGGGTGATTCTGCTACACAGGAGGGCAGGAAAAAGAGTGGGAGAGCTATAGTGATAGGGGATTCTATTGTAAGGGGAATAGATAGATGTTTCTGCGGCCGCAATTGAGACTCCAGGATGGTATGTTGCCTCCCTGGTGCAAGGGTCAAGGATGTCTCGGAGTGGTTGCAGGACATTTTGGAGTGGGAGGGTGAACAGCCAGTTGTCGTGGTGCATATAAGTACCAACGATATAGTAAAAAACGGGATGAGGTCCTCCAAGATGAATTTAGGGAGCTAGGAGTTAAATTAAAAAGTAGGACCTCAAAGGTAGTAATCTCAGGATTGCTACCAGTGATACGTGCTAGTCAGAGTAGGAATTGCAGGATAGCTCAGATGAATACGTGGCTTGAGGAGTGATGCAGAAGGGAGGGATTCAAATTCCTGGGACATTGGAACCGGTTCTGGGGGAGGTGGGACTAGTACAAACCGGACGGTCTGCACCTGGGCAGGACCGGAACCAATGTCCTAGAGGGAGTGTTTGCTAGTGTTGTTGGGGAGGGGTTAAACTAATATGGCAGGGGGATGGGAACCTATGCAGGGAGCGAGAGGGAAGTATAATGGGGACAGAAGCAAAAGATAGAAAGAAGAAAAGTAAAAATGGAGGGCAACCCAAGGCAAAAATCAAAAAGGGCCACATTACAGCAAAATTCCAAAAGGGCAAAGTGTGTTAAAAAGACAAGCCTGAAGGCTCTGTGCCTCAATGCGAGGAGTATTCATAATAAGATTCGTAATTGCTACACAGGCTGCAATTAATGAATATGATATAATTGGCATCACGGAGACATGGCTCCAGGGTGACCAAGGCTGGGAACTCAACAATCAGGAAGGATAGACAGACAGGAAAAGGAGGTGGGGTAGCGTTGCTGGTTATGGAGGAAATTAATGCAATAGTAAGGAAGGACATTAGCTTGGATGATGTGGAATCTGTGTGGGTGGAGCTACGAAATACCAAAGGGCAGAAAATGCTAGTGGGAATTGTGTACAGACCACCAAACAGTAGTAGTGAGGTTGGGGACAGCATCAAACAAGAAATTAGGGACGCGTGCAATAAAGGTACAGTAGTTATAATGGGCGACTTTAATCTACACATAGATTGGGCTAACCAAACTGGTACAATATGGTGGAGGAGGATTTCCTGGAGTGTATTAGGGATGGTTTTCTAGACCAGTATGTCGAGGAACAACTAGAGGGCTGGCCATCCTAGACTGGGTGATGTGTAATGAGAAAGGACTAATTAGCAATCTTATGCGAGGCCCCTTGGGGAAGAGTGACCATAATATGGTAGAATTCTTTATTAAGATAGAGAGTGACACAGTTAATTGAGACTAGGGTCCTGAACTGAAGGAAAAGTAACTTCGATGGTATGAGGCGTGAATTGGCTAGAATAGACTGGCAAATGATACTTAAAGGGTTGATGGTGGATAGGCAATGGCAAACATTTAAAGATCACATGGATGAACTTCAACAATTGTACCTCCCTGTCTGGAGTAAAAATAAAACTGGGCAGGTGGCTCAACCATGGCTAACAAGGGAAATTACAGATAGTGTTAAATCCAAGGAAGAGGCATATAAATTGGCCAGAAAAAGCAGCAAACCTGAGGACTGGGAGAAATTTAGAATTCAGCAGAGGAGGACAAAGGGTTTAATTAGGAAGGAGAAAATAGAGTATGAGAGGAAGCTTGTTGGGAACATTAAAAACTGACTGCAAAAGCTTCTATAGATATGTGAAGAGAAAAAGATGAGTGAAGACAAATGTAGGTCCCTTGCAGTCAGATTCAGGTGAATTTATAATGGGGAACAAAGAAATGGCAGACCAGTTGAACAAATACTTTGGTTCTGTCTTCACGAAGGAAGACACAAATAACCTTCTGGAAGTACTAGGGGACCGAGGGTCTAGTGAGCAGGAGGAACTGACGGATATCCTTAGGCGGGAAATTGTGTTAGTGAAATTGATGGGATTGAAGGCTGATAAATCCCCGGGGCCTGATAGTCTGCATCCCAGAGTACTTAAGGAAGTGGCCATAGAAATAATGGATGCATTGGTGATCATTTTCCAACAGTCTATCGACTCTGGATCAGATCCTATGGACTAGAAGGTAGCTAATGTAATACCACTTTTTAAAAAGGGAGGGAGAGAGAAAACGGGTAATTATAGACTGGTTAGCCTGACATCAGTAGTGGGGAAAATGTTGGATTCAATAATTAAAGATGAAATAGCAGCGCATTTGGAAAGCAGTGACAGGATCGGTCCAAGTCAGCATGGATTTATGAAAGGGAAATGCTTGACAAATCTTGTGGAATTTTTTGAGGATGTAACTAGTAGAGTGGACAAGGGAAAACCAATGGATGTGGTGTATTTGGACTTTCAAAAGGCTTTTGACAAGGTCCCACACAAGAGATTGTGCAAAATCAAAGTGCATGGTATTGGGGGTAATGCACGGACAAGGAAAGAGAACTGGTTGGCAGACGGGAAGTAGAGAGTCGGGATAAACGGGTCCTTTTCAGAATGGCAGGCAGTGACTAGTAGAGTGCCGCAGGGCTCAGTGCTGGGACCTCAGCTATTTACAACATACATTAATGATTTAGATGAAGGAATTGAGTATAATATCTCCAAGTTTGCAGATGACACTAAACTGGGTGGTGGTGTGAGCTGTGAGGAGGATGCTAAAAGGCTGCAGGGTGACTTGGACAGGTTAGTTGAGTGGGCAAATGCATGGCAGATGCAGTATAATGTGGATAAATGTGAGGTTATCCACTTTGGGGGCAAAAACACGAAGGCAGAATATTATCTGAATGGTGGCAGATTAGGAAAAGGGGAGGTGTCATGGTTCATCAGTCATTGAAAGTTGAAATGCAGGTACAGCAGGCGGTGAAGACGGCAAATGGTATGTTAGCCTACATAGCTAGGGGATTTGAGTATAGGAGCAGAAGGTCTTACTGCAGTTGTACAGGGCCTTGGTGAGGCCTCACCTGGAATATTGTGTTCAGTTTTGGTCGTCTAATCTGAGGAAGGACGTTTTTGCTATTGAGGGAGTGCAGCGAAGGTTCACCAGACTGATTCCCGGGATGGCTGGACTGACATATGAGGAGATACTGGATCAACTGGGCCTTTATACACTGGAGTTTGGAAGAATGAGAGGGGTATAGAAGCATATAAAATACTGAAGGGACTGGACAGGTTAGATGCGGGAAGAATGTTCCCGATGTTGGAAGTCCAGAACCAGGGGACACAGTCTTAGGATAAGGCTGAGATTAGGACTGAGATGAGGAGAAACTTCTTCATTCAGAGAGTTGTTAACCTGTGGAATTCCTTACCCGCAGAGAATTGTTGATGCCAGTTCATTGGATATATTCAAGAGGGAGTTAGATATGGCCCTTATGGCTAAAGGGATCAAGGGGTATGGAGAGAAAGCAGAAAAGGGGTACTGAGAGAATGATCAGCCATGATCTTATTGAATGGTGGTGCAGGCTCGCAGGGCCGAATGGCCGCCTTCTGCACCTATTTTCTATGTTTTTATGTTTCTCCAGTCTATATCAACAACGTAACTGAAGTCCCTCATTTTTTGGATCATTCTCATAAGTCTTTTCTTCACCTTCTCTGAGACCTTCTCATCCTTCTTAAAGTGTGGTGCCCAGAATTGGACACACTACTCCAGTTGGGACCGAACCGGTGTTTTATACAGGTTCATCATCATTTCCACACTTTTGTACTCTATACCTCTATTTATGAAGCCCAGGATCTCATAAGCCGTTTTAACTGCTTTCTTAATCAGCCCTGCCATCGTCAGTGATTTATGCACACATACCCCCAGGTCTCTCTCTTCGTGCACCCCCTTTAGGCTTGTATCATTTAGTTTATATGTCCTCCCCTCATTCTTTCTCCCAAAATGCATCACTTCACACTTTTCTGCTTTAAACTTCATCTGCCACGTGTTCGTCCATTCACCAGCCTGTCTACTGCTTCCTGTAGTCTAATCACTCTCCTCCTCATTGTTCACTATACTTTCAAGTTTTGTGCCATCTGCACATTTTGAAATTGTGCCCTGTACACTCACATCCAAGTCATTAATATATATCAAGAAAAGCAGTGGTCCTAGCTCTGACCCCTGGGAAACATCACTGTATACCTTCCTCCAGTCCAAAAAACAACCATTAACCACTACTCTGTTTCCTGTCACTTGGCCAATTTCGTATCCAGGCTACCACTATCGCTTTTATTCCATGGTTTTCAATTTTGCTGGCAAGCCGATTATGTGGCACTTTGTCGAACACCTTTTGGAAATCCATGTACACTACATCAACTACATTACCCTCATCAACCCTCTGTTACCTCATCAAAAAATTCCATCAAGTTGGTTAAACACGATTTGCCTTTCACGAATCTTTGCTGGCTTTCCTTTTTAATTAATCCACCCCTATCCAAGTGACTGTTCATTTTGTCCCTGATTTCTGTTTCTGAAAGCTTCCCCACTATCGAAGTTAAACTGACTAGCCTGTAGTTGCTGGGTTTATCTTCACTCCCTTTTTTTGAACAATGGTGCAACATTTGCAATTGTGGCCAGTGCCACTGATTTCTGCCCTCAATTCCCTCAGCATCCCATCCACTCCTGGTGATTTATCTACTTTAAGTACAGCCAACCTTTCTAATATCTCATCAATTCTTATCATATTTTATCCTATTAAGTGTCTCGACTACCTCCTCCTTCATTATGTCTATGGCAGCATCTTTCTTGGTTAAGACAGATGCAAAGTAGTCATTTAGTATCTCAGCCATACCCTCTGCCTCCATGCATAGCTCTCCTTTTTGGTCCCTAAGTGGCCCCACCCCTACTCTTATAGGGCCCAAGTTTCGGGCCACGCCTAGAACGGCTCAGCCCCAACCTGGACGCCCGTTTTTCACGCCACAAAGTGCGCCTAAAAAAAAAACTTCCAGATTCTCCGGCTCCCTGCTGGCCCTCGGCGCGGCGCGGCACAGCACGAGCTGTAGGGGGCGGAGCTAGGTCCCGGCGCTGAAAACAGTGCCGGGACCTCTGCACATGCGCGCTACAGTGGCAGTAGCTCCAGGCGCCCAAAACTGTGTGGGAGGGGCCCGAAGCACACAGCCCCGAGCCCTGGCCCAGTGGCCTCACTGGGGCTGTGTGCATAAGGCTCCTCCCACGCCCAGCTCCTGCTTTCCCCCCCGACCCGACTTCCCTCCCACCCGACCCGGCCCGCGTTCCCGACCCCCTCGACCCAGCCTGACCTCCCTCCCCCCGACACGAAACGACCCGTGCTCCCGACCGCCACACCCTTCCACCGCCCCCCCACCCCCCCCGGCCCCCGACAGGAAGCGACCCGCGCTCCCGACCCCGGACCACATAACCAACCCGACCCAACGCCACCGACCTGTAAATCTGGTGCTGGGGAGGGGCCCTGCCCGAAGTCTTGGACCCGGCCGGGCTCCCGACCGCCCCTCCCTTCTCCTTCCCCCCCCCTTGCCCTTTCTCCTTCCCCCCCCCTTTCCCCTCCTTCCCCCTCCCCCTCTTCTCCTCCTTCCCCCTCCCCCCCCTTCTCCTCCTTCCCCCTCCCGCCCCTTCTCCTCCTTCCCCCTCCCCCCCCTTCTCCTCCTTCCCCCTCCCGCCCCTTCTCCTCCTTCCCCCTCCCGCCCCTTCTCCTCCTTCCCCCTCCCGCCCCTTCTCCTCCTTCCCCCTCCCGCCCCTTCTCCTCCTTCCCCCTCCCGCCCCTTCTCCTCCTTCCCCCTCCCGCCCCTTCTCCTCCTTCCCCCTCCCGCCCCTTCTCCTCCTTCCCCCTCCCGCCCCTTCTCCTCCTTCCCCCTCCCGCCCCTTCTCCTCCTTCCCCCTCCTGCCCCTTCTCCTCCTTCCCCCTCCCGCCCCTTCTCCTCCTTCCCCCTCCCGCCCCTTCTCCTCCTTCCCCCTCCCGCCCCTTCTCCTCCTTCCCCCTCCCGCCCCTTCTCCTCCTTCCCCCTCCCGCCCCTTCTCCTCCTTCCCCCTCCCGCCCCTTCTCCTCCTTCCCCCTCCCGCCCCTTCTCCTCCTTCCCCCTCCCGCCCCTTCTCCTCCTTCCCCCTCCCGCCCCTTCTCCTCCTTCCCCCTCCCGCCCCTTCTCCTCCTTCCCCCTCCCGCCCCTTCTCCTCCTTCCCCCTCCCGCCCCTTCTCCTCCTTCCCCCTCCCGCCCCTTCTCCTCCTTCCCCTCCCGCCCCTTCTCCTCCTTCCCCCTCCCGCCCCTTCTCCTCCTTCTCCTTCCCCCTCCCCCTCTCCTTCCTTCCTCCCTCCACCCCCTCTCCTTCCTCCCCCCACCCCTTCTCCTTCCTCCCCACCCTTCTCCTTCCTCCCACCCCACCCTTCTCCTTCCTCCCCCCCACCCCTTCTCCTTCCTCCCCCCTTCTCCTTCCTCCCCTCCCCCCTTCTCCTTCCTCCCCCTCCCCCCTTCTCCTTCCTCCCCCTCCCCCCTTCTCCTTCCTCCCCCTCCCCCCTTCTCCTTCCTCCCCCTCCCCCTTCTCCTACCTCCCCCCTCCTCCTTCCCCCTCCCCCTTCTCCTTCTCCCTCCCGCTTCTCCTTCCCCCTCCCCCCTTCTTTCCCTCCTCCTTCCCCTCCCCCCCTTCTCCTTCCCCTCCTCCCCCCCCCCTTCTCCTTCCCCTCCTGCTCCTTCCCCTCCTCCTCCCCCCTTCTCCTTCCCCTCCTCCCCCCTTCTCCTTCCCCCCCCTTCTCCTTACCCCCCTTCTCCTTACCCCCTCCCCCCTTCTCCTTACCCCCTCCCCCCTCTTCTCCTTACCCCCTCCCCCCCTTCTCCTTACCCCCCTCCCCCCCTTCTCCTTACCCCCTCCCCCCCTTCTCCTTACCCCTCCCCCCTTCTCCTTACCCCCTCCCCCCCTTCTCCTTACCCCCTCCCCCCTTCTCCTTACCCCCTCCCCCCCTTCTCCTTACCCCCTCCCCCCCTTCTCCTTACCCCCTCACCCCCTTCTCCTTACCCCCTCCCCCCCTTCTCCTTACACCCTCCCCCTTCTCCTTACCCCCTCCCCCCCTTCTCCTTACCCCCTCCCCCCCTTCTCCTTACCCCCTCCCCCCCCTTCTCCTTACCCCCTCCCCCCCTTCTCCTTACCCCCTCCCCCCTTCTCCTTACCCCCTCCCCCCCTTCTCCTTACCCCC